>NC_057797.1:289169435-289265826 GCF_018294505.1 Triticum aestivum | reverse complement strand
ATTATCTTATCTTAGGGGTGTGGGTGCGTGGGGAAACAGAATAACCGCATTTTCTATCTTTAGGGGTGTGGGTGCGTGGGGGAAACATGACTTGCCCCCGCACCGAACCGTACCGAGGGGCATAGTTGTACTGACACATCTTCCTTGTATGGACTTTTCCCCATTATCTATCTTAGGGGTGTGGGTGCGTGGGGTGGGGTGGGGGGAAACGGAATAACCGCACTACGCCTATCAAACGAGCGCACTGCCGCGTTAGCGTGAGACCGAGCCGGGGGGAGGGGGTCGGGACCCCCCCTCCCCCATCCCGGCGAGGCCGAGCCAGGAACGAGCCGTAGCAGGCGACGCCGCGGCGTGCCGCGGCGTCGCATGCGGAGGCGAGTCCGTAACATGACTTGCCCCATTATCTTATCTTTATTTTTTAGGGGAAAAACATCACCGTTATGAATTGTTTTTTCATTTGTACTTTTTTGATAAAAAAATTTGTACTGTTGTGAGTTATTATTTGTGCTTTAGCCGTTTGTTTTCACCATCTATATTAATTTTTTTATTTGTATTTGATTTTTGGTATTACCTTTTGTAACTGGCTAGAGATAGTGGGCTTCGCCACGGTTGTGGGCTTTAGGCGTCCGTTTTCTCCCAGTCATCTTTTAACCCTCCCACTCACCTTTTAACCTCCTATCTTCCCCGTTCCGCTCCTCTCCCGTCCCCAAATCAATTCCGTCTTCGTTCCCCTCTTCTTCTCTTCTCGGAGCGGGAGTTGTTACTCTGGTTTCGCCATGGGAGTGTCGGCCGGAGGGCTCAACCCCAGGGGTGGAGGTCCGGGTGCTCTTTTTTGTTCTTTTTGCTCTGCCATTGACTTTGCTTGCGTCCTCTTATGTTCAGATTTTCTCTCTATTTCTAATCACTTGCTCTCTTTGCTGTCCCAGGCTGCACTCGCTAGGGTTCCTTTGCTGTTGAACAAGCGTTTGGCGGCAGTGATACTGGATTGCGTGGCGGATTTTGTGTTTGCTGGTAAGAGTTTTGCTTTTGTATGGCGTGCTTCATTTCTAAAATAGTTCAAATCCCTAATTTTTGTTCATGTGTCTTGCAGATCTGGTTCGGCTGATTTTAGGACTGTAGATCTCAATGGGTACATCATCCAGTCCGGACAAATTGGATGATGGTGATTTTCCCTGTATTTTGGATGATGTTTTAATAGATCTGGTTTTTTATGTTGTATCGTTGTTGTCTTATCGACTTTATAAGTTGTATGTATTTTGATATGTGTTAATTTTGTCCTGGATTGTATGGCGTGTATGGTTTTGGCTGTTGATGCAACGTGCAGACAGGATGTAGTACTTATCACCATGTGTATTTTGAACTGATGTCCTGGCATTTGAATAGGTTGTAGTAGTCAATGAAGAACTAGTATGGTGTTGAAAGAGTTGTGTTTTCTGAAGTTTGTTCTGCAAGTGGTGGGTTCATATTTGTTTTATTCAGTGAACTTGTAGTGTTCACATAGTTGAACTGATTGATTGTTCTTGTACTTTTTTTGCTAATTATGATGTTGTTGCAGATGTTGGAGTGTCGGTGCCTCCTGATTCTGACAAATCAGAACGCTTTCAAGATCTTACGAATGTTATTTTTGAGACACCAAATCCTCTAGAAGAACTTCGGAATGTTGCTGGTGTTTCCCTTATATTTGCTCTATTTTTATCAGCCTTTAATACATATATATGCTTAGTTACATCAGTTGTTCCATTTTGTTTTGTGTCTGATCCAATGCGCTTTATTTCTCTTTTGTGTCTGCAATGTTAATTGTGTTTTAATTTTTTATGTGCGTGGTTATGTTATTGGTTTATGCAGTTAATGACAGCCATGGTGTTCCAGAGGACATTGCTGATGTTGTTAAAGATATTAATGATGGAATGTATTCACTTAAGGTTGATGATGGTGATGGCAGCTTGCAGTTGTCTGTTACTCAGTCTCAAAGTGTTCATGGCAGTGAGCCTGTTACCCAAGCTAAGGATGTTCCTATGTAGTTACAACTCGAGGATGAAAGGATAAGAAAGAAGAAGTATGAATTCCAGAAGAGAAAGGAATTGGAACAGCTTCAAAAGGCTGCCTGTGTGCCAGAAAGTGATGTTGATGTTGCTTAAGCTCCTAAATATGCAGGCGACGAAGGTGGTGACACGGGTTTTTCAACTGTTCATGTCGGATCTCATGGAAGTGACATGCCTGTGAAGACAAACTTGATGCAAAATCGTTTGGCGCAAGTGTTTGCTCGTGATGGAGTTAAGGAGAAGAAAGCTGTTTTGAAGAGGAAGATGTCAGATCGAAATCCTAATGGCACATAGAGGCGTAGTCCACGTGTGAAAGCTGTTTCCCAACCTGGTAATAGCAAAGCTGATGCGGATAGTTTTGCTGTGAAAATTGGTCCAAGCAAACTTGGTGGCTCCTCTGTTCGTCGGAGTCCACGAGGTTTGACAAATAAGAATCCTTCTCCGTCTCCTCTTCAAGAGCAGTCTTTGTTGAAAGGAAATAAGAAGCGTAAAGTTCATCCTGCAAAAGTGAACAAAGGTGTGAAGAAGCGTGCTCGTGTTGAAGCTGAAGATTCTGCATCTGAAGAAGATGATATTGAAGTTGATTTAGAAGATGAATTTGGAGTGGTATGTGTTTTGTACTGCATGTGTCTTGCTAGTTGTACTTGCAATGATTTAATTGTGTTTGGGCTGGTATGCTGGCCAGGTGAGGCTGGTCATTGTTTTGCATCTATTTTGATTGTGGTACTTATGTTGTTTTAATAGTTGAACTCGCGCAAACTTTTCTTTGTTTTACTTGCCTTCATATGCTTGTTTTGTTTCCTATATTCATTGTTTGCAATGGTATGTGTTTTGTTGTGCATGTGACTTACTAATTGTAATTGTAATGATTTAATTTGTGTTTGGGGTGGTATGCTGGCCAGGTGAGGCTTGTCATTGTATTGATTAATTGAGGGTGGTACTGATGTTGTTTTAATAGTTGAACTTGTGCTATCTTTTTTTACTTACATTCGTATGCTTGTTCTGTTTTCTATATTCATTGTTTGAAGTGGTTTGTGTTTTGTACTGCATGTGACTTACTAGTTGTACTTGCAATGATTTAATTGTGTTTCGGCTGGTATTGCGGCCAGGTTAGGCTGATCATTGTTTGCATCAATTGAGGGGTGGTACTGATGTTGTTTTAATAGTTGAACTTGTGCAATCTTTTCTTTTTGTTTTCACTTGCATTCATATGCTTTTGTTGTTTTCTATATTCATTTTTTAAGGTGTGGATTTTTTGTTTTCATTTACAGCCTGTTAGTGTCATGAGTCCGGTCAAGCCGGTGGGAGGCAATGCCGGTAAAGTTGCCTTGGATGAAGGTGACCAACGGAAATTGAACTTAACTGTGCGATGTTCGTTGAGAGAGGTTGAAGATTGTGCTAAATTGCTCAAGAGTCGGCATGTGGCTAGGGTTCATGCATCTGGTTTTGGTTCTATCTTCAGGTGGAGGGTGAAGTCTAACATTTCCCGCCCTCTGATGGGAGTTTTGTACCTGAGGATAGATTGTGATACAATGACTCTTGACATGGGTGAGGCTAATAAGAAGCTTCGCATCACTAGCGATGGTATACAGCAATTATTTGGTTTCGCTCGTGGTGGTCGTTCTGCGCCAAGGCCGTTAGAGGACGGATATGATGACGCTCTGATGAAGTTAAGATCGGAGCTTGACATTAGCAGGGACAAAGATATCAAGACAAAGGATTTGAGGAATAGGCTCAAGGTGCTCGTCAAGGATCCTAGCAAAGATGACCTTGCTCTGAAAGTGTTCTTCATTATTGTGTTTATGAAGGTTGTGTTGCCTGGATCTGCCCCGCGTGTTTCCAGAGAGGCAGCAATGTTTGAGGGTCTCGTCTTTGAGGACATGGCTAATATGGATTATTGCCAGCTGATGGTTGATGAGCTTAGAAGGGTTGTTGCCAAGTACCAAAGTGGTCATACCATGGGGAAGGCAATCACAGGCTGTGCCATAGGGCATGTACTAATGTACCTTGACTGCCTTATCCGTGGCAAAAATGTGGAGCCTGACATGCAAGTCCCCCGCATATGTTACATGGATCCTGCCAAGCTTTCTGATCTGGTTGATGCAGATTTGATAAAAAAAGGCAATGCAGATCCAAAGACTTGGGTGTTTGGGAAGCTTCCGGTGAGTTTTGTTTGTTTTGTCTCTTGCAGACCTTTTTTTATTTTTAGGTATAGCTATTTTTTGCTGTAGTGGACATGTGTACTGTAGAGTTGTCTGTTTATATTTTGTATGGTTTAGGTATGGATTTTTAGTACCGTTGTTTCGTGTTTGGTTGAACTGAATAACTTTGTTCAACTGGCCTGTTGGTAAATACTAACAAATTGGCAATGACAGTTAAAGTTTTATTAGTGGTGTTGATTTTAAATCTATTAATATCATGATTTATTTTTCCCTATGTGTTGCGTTGATTGATTAACTATTTTTCCCTTTTGTTTGTAGTGGAAAACTCAAGAGGAGGTTGTTTTTTCCGAGTGTATAAACGGCCGGTCCTGGAGATGCCCTCGTCTCAGGTTCAAAAGTTTTCATCTCTGCCCGATGAGTTGAGGGATGGCCGTGGTGTTGAGGGTGCTGGTTATGCCCCCCTGGCCCTAGTAATGCTAGTGCTTCACAGAGGCAGGGTTTTGGTATTGATGTTGCTGTTTCAGCGTTGGAGCGCGCTAAGCATATCTTAAGTAATGTGTGTTCTGAGCTGCAAAAGGTCCCAATGACAGTTGAGCATTTGAGTTGTATCAATGGTATCCTTCCTGAAGGTCATCAATTTAACGCTGAGGAATCTGTTGACTACATTGAGATGGAGAAAATTTTAATCAGTGATATGCGCGACGGTGCCGCTAATCTAGTTCAGAGCTCGGTTCGCCTGTTGAACAACATGAAGCATTTCAGAACTATGCAAAACTCTCGCTGCAAGCCATATGAAGAAAGTGCAAATGTTGTTATCAAGCAGTTTGAGCAGGATGAGGCTGCTGCCACCGACAGCAGGGCTGGTGATGGTATTGAGGCTAATGTTTTTGACCACGAAACGAATGATGTTGGCTTTGAGCGTCCTAATGTTGATGTGAGTCAGTCCTTGGTGTTTTGCAATTTTTATGTTGTTGTCCTGATGTCAGTGTTTTAGTTGAACTTCCTCATATTCATCTATTTATTAATAATTTTCTTTCATGCAGATTGATCACGATGAGGCTGCTGGCACCGACAGCAGGGCTGATGATGGTACTGAGGCTAATGTTTCTGATCAACGTACGAACGATGTTGGCTCGCAGCACCCTATTGTTGATGTGAGTCAGTCCTCATTGTTTGTATGTTTTTACTATGTTGTTCTGCTGTCATATTGTAGTTGAACTTCCTGATCTACATCTGTTTATTAATTTTTCTTTTCATGTAGGAGACCAGTCATAATGTTGAGGCTGCTGTTGACGGTGGAGTTAATGATCTAACCACTGATAAGTGCAAGGTTATTTTTATTTTCATTGTGTTTATTAATATTTTCTTAAAATTTCATGTGCATCGATGTGTCTTGCTTGTTCATTTTTCTATCCCACACCGTTTATTGTTTCTCATAATAGCATTGTTTTTTTGTCTCATTACATTTGAATCAGGGTCCTATTGTTGGCGATGAGCCTTGTTTGCCTGTTGGTGATGTCGCTTTGAATTTTAGCAGCAGCAAGTTCGATGATGTTGCTATGAATGCTTCCAAGGTTTATTTTTCTGTGCACCTAGTGGTAGCTTATTTTTTATTGTTAGTTTTGTTCATATTATTTACTTTTTTCTAAAAAAAAATCATCAGATTACTATTGTTGAGCGTGAGGTTGTCCTTAGTGGTGGAGATGATGCTCATGATGTTCCATTGAGTAGTCGGTGCAATGTTGGTACCAAAGTTGCTGATGAGGATGCTGGTGCTGCCAGCATACTTGATGCCAAATCGCCTGGTGTTGGTATTGCTGGGAATGAAAATGTTTCTGGTTGTGAAGATTTGCCGCCGGAGAATTTCCCGCCTGGAGGTCTTGATTACGGTGATGCATTGCAATATACTTCTAGCGTGGAGGAGGTGCCATCCGAGGATGATGATTTACTTCTGTCAATTTCTTCTGACCCCTTGACGCAGGAGGTGCTCTTGTCGTCCCAGGATTTTCTTTCTACAGACCCTAAAAGCGCATCAATATTGGTGTCCTCTCAAGATGTCCCATCGTCAAACCCTGAAACTGGAGGCATAATGGTCTCATCATAGGAACTACCGTCGTCGTCAAACCCTGATAGTCCAGGTAAGGACTTGTAAATGGGGTGTACTTCTCAATTTTGGCATTTTGGACATGTTCTCTTGTAGTTGTTGAACTTATTATTTTTCATAATTTTCTGCAAGCAGAAAGTGGTAATGTTGTTAAGGTTGATACGTTTTTCTTCGCTGTTACAAGGTTGCGCACGAACCGTACGAAATGGTTAGTTTGGGATTTTGCCCGTACCATTTTTTGTCTCTCTTTCTTTCTCTAGTTTGATTATTGTTGTTGTTGCAGTAGTTTTAATTCATGTAATCTTTTGTGTTTTTCTAGTCACAAGCCGATGTTTCAAAATAAAGAATGTGATGCCAGTGTTGGTTCTATTGCTAAAGCGTTTGTCCCCACTGGCATGCTCAACTCAGACAGTGCTGATGTTGTTTTATATTCTCTACGTCAGAAGTACCGAGACACTGACAAGTTGATAGTTCCCAGATGGGTGACGGTCAGTATTTTGCTTTTTTGTAAATAGGATGATAACTTGTTTTGCCAATTTTCTAACTATTGTTGTTCTTTTTGTACAACAGACCAAGATCCGTGATGGAAATATTGATTCCAATGTGCTAAATTGGTTCACAAGATCAGGTGCTGATGGTTTTGACCAAGTAGGCGAACTTGGACTTTTTGTACTCATTAACTAGAACTGTCATGTTTTCTTTGCAGTTTTGGGAGGTGTGGGGAATGAACTTGATCTGTGCTTCTTTTATTAAAGCTGTACTTATTGTTGCAAGGGAATTGAACTGATATGATTGTTCCTCAATTTTGGGCGGTGGATATAATTTCTTTATGATTTTTTGATTTTTTGTTTGTACTTATGAATTTCAATTACCCTCTTTTATTTTATTGTTTGGTAAATTCATTTTTCCTCTGTGATTTTTTTCAGCTTCTTTTCCCTACATTTGATCCGCCGTCATTTGTGGCTACCATGAAGCCTAGTGAAGTATCTGGGCATTGGTGCTTGGTTGTTCTGAATTTGAAGTTCCGTCGTTTCGAGTGTCTTGATTCACTCCATGATGAAACCTGGGGTGATGCAGTTAGATTCTTAAGGAATATGACAGATAATATAAAGAAGTTTTGGAGGGAGTCCAGTGTAGACAGGGCCAAACCGTTCTCACCGGCGCATATTGATGGTTTCTCTTGCGAGTTTGTGCGGGTGCCTCAGCAGGAAAACACGTGAGTATCCATTTTTAATGATTTTTGCTGGTTGTTTTTGTTGCTGGAGGATGTTGTTCCTGTATTTTTTGGATTTTGTGTTGTACCA
Organism: Triticum aestivum; assembly: GCF_018294505.1. Classification (NCBI taxonomy): domain Eukaryota; kingdom Viridiplantae; phylum Streptophyta; class Magnoliopsida; order Poales; family Poaceae; genus Triticum; species Triticum aestivum. The sequence continues at coordinate 289,258,214 of NC_057797.1, read as the reverse complement.
TTTTTTCCTTTATTTACAGGCATGATTGTGGATTCTTTATGCTACAAAACTGCAAGACCTATTATTGCCGGGAGGATGGTGTAATTGAAATGGCCGATTACAGCCATGAAGACATTTTGGACATTAGGAAGACTTTGCTGTATACCTGCGCAACTAGCGATGTGTTTGATGTTGACTTCCGGGGTTTGTTTGGCATCGAACCTGTACGTGTGCATGGACTTTTGTAATTTTTTTGCAGCTTGTACTTCTCTATTAGTACTTTCATGAAATATGTATTTGAATTTACACTTTGTGCGGTCTTTTTTTTCCAGGTGAGTGGCTGGATCTTGGTGAGCCTGACTACAGGTTCTTTGGTAGCCAGTTCTTGGAGCTCGAGCGCGTCGCTATTGATCTTAGCCAGGGGCGTTCTCCCGAAAAGAGAAGATCTGGTGTTATGAAGGGCAGTTGCGAGCTCTGAGAGGTTTTACGGCTACTTGTGCAGATAGCCCTACTACACCCAAGAATCCCATTGTGGAATTGATAGACAGTGATGATGATGTGTTTGACAAGATTGCTGGCGTTGGAAGAGTCACGAGGAGCGCTGCTGCCAAAGGTTTATCTCCCCTTGCTGGAATAGTGGCTCGTAGAGCTGGTGGTGCTAGGAAAGATCCCGCTTTGGATTCTGGCAATGTTGTAAGCACGAAGCGTGCGCCCAGAGCTCCTATAAAGTTTTGCTCCCCTGTGCAGCAGCTTCACCCTTATAAATTCCCTCACCTGGACAAGGCTCGCAGGTTGTATAATCTGTTGCTTAGTAATGAATGGCGTGAGAAGTATGGCGAGTGAGTATCTCTCATTATTTTTTCCTCTTCCTTTTCTTCTGTTGTTTGTAACTGCTAGATAAATATGGCCTGAACTGTTCCTTTTTATACAACTCAAACTGCTATGAATGCCTTATCTTGCTTCTCCTTCTTTTTGTTCTTGTGTGTGCTGCAGGAATACATTCTCAATGATACCTCATCCTGATGGAAACGTAACTAACTTCACTGGGAATCGCATCTGGGAAGTTTTTTCACCTGGGCAAATGATGGAGGGTGATGTAATTGACTTCCTCATTGATGATTGGAAGCAAGATCCTGATAGAAATGCTGATTTTGCATCTGGGAAAAGGATATTGCTGAGTCCATATTTCATCACGGTAATCAATCAGATCGGTTTCTTTATGTTGAACAAGACTGTCTATTATTTTTAAGATTTTTAATAATACTTTGCTTGTTGATTCTTTTTCCGCTGTCTATTTTCTATTTTGGCTTTTTTGCAGGTTGTGCTTGACTGTTCGTTTTACGAGGATGAAAATAAAGTGTTTAATGTGGAGAGTGTAGCGAGAGATTTCAATAGCTATGTTAAAGCTAATGAAGACTTGCTTAGTGCCGACCTTGTGAGATCTACTAGCTGATTTTTGGTTTTTATTTGTTTGTTGTGATGCTGGTTTTTACTTTAAATATTTAACATCTCTTTTTTGGTCATTTGTTTTTAGATCACGATGCCTCTATTCAAGCCTATGGTTTTATCAAAGGATAGGAAAGTGAGCCACTATTCCTTATATGTCATGAATCGGTACCAAAGTAGCGTTGACATCCTTGACTCTTTACCTTATCCGAAGAACCACCGTCCTTCGAAGAACACCTATCACAAAGACTGCGAGAAGATTGTGAGTGACATTTATTATCTGTACTGGATTAATATTTCTGCATCTTTGTTTCTGCTGTTTCTGAGACCTAAAACTGTGTGGGTTGTTTTGTTTTTTCACAGATTTCTAGATTGGTCAAAGTAATGAAGGCTGTGTATGGTGATGCTCAGTGCAATGCGAGCAAGCAGCCCAATTGGGAGCTGTTTGCAAAGAAACCAACGTTTGTCAAGGTTCCACTTCAAGGGCCGAATGAATGTGGCCATTATACTCTGAAGTATGCGGGATGCTATGATGGTGAAAAGATCATTGAGAACATTCGAGATAATGACGTGGGTTTCTTGTTGAGCTTTTCACTTTCTGTTTTTGGCTTATTGTGCATCCTTTTTTTATGTGTCATGATTTTTGATAATTTGTTTTATTGTTTTGCAGCCACGCATTGTTGATTCGAACGCTGAGGATCTGTATAGAGTTGTGTTCAACCGTAATAACCATCTTATGGTGACGGAGCTTCCCAAGGAGGTTCAGGCTTTAGCTCCTGATGCATAGGATAAATGGTCATCATTTGCATAGTGAATTGGATAGTTGTGTGATATATCTCTTGAAAACATTGTAGGCTCTATTTTGTAGTGTTTGATGTCTTGTCGAGTACTATGTAATAACTAGTATATTTTGTGTTGTGTTTTAAGTGTGGCACAATGTTTCATCGGGAATTCGGTTTGGTTAAGTTTTTTTTTGTACTAAAGACTTATATAGTAGTTGAACTGGAAACAATTTTTTTTCCAAGTGTATTTTCGAGTTGTTGCTCAGAAAGTGAGATTTATTTTATTTTTATGTGATTCCATCCTGACTTGGACCTTTATAGTTTCTGTACTCTCGTTTTCTTGTACTTATGATATAGTTCTGTTAGTACTGATTTGAAGTCTCATTCAGCGTAAGGCTTTCAAAATTTTAGTGCCAAATTTCTTTTTGAACTTCTTGAACTTTAGTAGTTGAACTTCATAGTAAGAGTTAAAGTACTGGTTTAAATTAGCTATGTTTAAGAGATATTCCTAATAAGTTCAAAACTATTTCATTCTCAATGCATTAATTGGTATCATCATAGCACTTATCGAATAAACTTAGTTGTACTGAGATTCCAATTGTGCTAGTACTTTTGATTAATTATTTTATTGTTTGTGTTGTTTGATGCTAGTATGTCTTCTGTTGTGTTTCTTGTGATTTTTCTCTTTTGTCGGACTTATATTTTTTTGATTTAGTTTTTGGCCTTCTTTTTTTCTAGGCTGTGGTTCTTCTCCAAGCAATGTTTGGTATAATCCTAGCACTTGCTGTATAGACTAAGTTGTACTGAGATTTCAGTTGTATTGCCACTGTTAATTCTTAGTATGTCACTGTTTTAAGGAATGCGAACTGAAGCTTCCCGTTCCTTTTTATATATTTGTACAATGAACGTACCGTGTGTTCAACTGTACCAGAACTTTTCAGTCCTAGGATGCTAGTGACTAGGAAATACGTACTGGTGTTTCTTTGCTTTTCCTGATGCAGTACTTAGTGAATTTCTAACTACTTTTTACCACGATGCTTTTTAGTACTGAATGTTGTCCTTGGCTGAAACTTAGTCTTTTTAGTGTTCGTCTGAAACTAAAAACTGATTTTTTTAGCATGATAGTACTACCGTTCATGTCTAAGCTGTACTGAGCGTCGAAGGCTACTATTTGCTTTTGTCCTTAGTTAGTCTGCCACTTTTGTTTGTTTTTACGAAAATATTCATGTGTTATTTTTTTTCTCCATGACTAGTGTTGCGTGGCAGCCATTAAGTTTCAACTTCAACCTACTTCAACTTCAAGTGATGGATGAACAAAATAGGAAGCTAGCAAACTTGTTGGATGACATAAGCAAACGATGTACTTGATAGACATAGGCAAACTTGTTCAAACCCTGACACACATAGCATAAGGTAGCTGGTTCAACATAACGAAAGCAAACAACAAATCTGAAACAACAATACTAAGGACACACACAACATAAGGTAGCTGGTTCAACATAACAAACGCAGACTTTCATGCATCTTCATCCGCGAAGTTGCAGTGGTAGTAGGGGTCAGCCTCCTGCTCTTTTGAAATATCCCAACCTGTCACGATGTTGTCGATTGTCTTCCATGACTTGTACGTTGCGTACGCATCTATTCCTGCGTATGTGATGAGGTTGTCTGGCAGCGGGCTATTCCCCCACAGTTTGTGGTCTGCCCTGTTCATCTTCTTCTTCATGCCTTCGTAGAATGGGTGGATGACGCCGCCTGCAACATCGGCCAAGGAGTCATAGTATTTTCTGGTCTTTGGATCTTTCCACTTGCGCTGCATGTCGATGAAGTTGTTGGGGTTGATTTCCAAACCAGACTCCTGCAGCATCCGCTTGTCACCTCCAATGATGAAACCAACAAATGTGTACAATTTCTCCTCCCGCAGGAAGTCTTTGAGGCGCTTGGGCCTGCAAGGGGGGAGACACACATTTATAGATTAGTCTTCTTTTTTGAGGATTTAATTCTTCTGCTTTTTTTTGTTTTACAAGTGATAATCCATGAGGTAGATGCTTATATATTATGAGTCATGCATGAATGTAGTTCAGAAACTAGTACACAAAGTCCTGAAATTAAATTCAACTACACCGTGTTATTTTTTCTTTTTTGCTATCTTCTTTGCTTTACCAAATGCTTCACCAAATTAGAGAATCATTTTACCAGAGTCAATGATAGATGCTCTGCTTGATTCAAGTTTAGTTTTCTTTTTTGTTGAATAAAAGACATATACCAGTGCTTGATACATCTTTGTGCATTAATTCTATATCAAGTTCAAAAATTAGTTTGAGAAACATGTGCATCAAGATATGGACCTATACCACTTCACCAAAGATCTTTTAATACATCAATTCTATAAACTATACTAGTGCATCAAGATCAGAATCTATGCTAGTTCATCAAGTTCAGAAATTAATTTGGTGCATAAAGTTCAGAATGCTATAAACTTTTTTTCAGATGCTAATCTGGTGAAACAATCCACTTCACAGTTTCAGAAATGTATTTAACTTGATAAACATGTAATCGTGTATCCACTTCACAGACTATAGTAGTTCATCTAGTTGGGAAACAATTTTAATTAAGTTTTTAGTGACTAGTACTGGTACAACAGATGAATGAACAGTAGTATGGGTTACCATTTTGTGGCTGCTGCGATGTGGTACACCAAGCAGAGTTCCTCGACGCACAACTGCAGGACTGCGCCATCTGTGGAGGTTTTTCCTCGTCGGTGTACTCCACATCAACTTCGATGAAGCTCGGATACAAGTCGCCGCCCTTCATCCTGAGCCTGCTCATCATCTTGTCGGCCTTGTCTGGTTCGCTGGTGCAGACGATCTCCAGCGTCTCCTTGTCGTGGAGCTCAACCCCTTTGAGCGTTCTGGTGTACTCGCGCTTCACGCCGGGGACGTTAATGTCGACGAGGTTGCTCCTCTTGTCCGACATCTCGGCATGATGACGCTTGGCGGATGGTTCCTCCGCCATGGCCTTCCTCCGGCGACTGTGGGCTTTGGAGAGAGCCGCTGGAGGTTTGTGTGCAGTGGAAATGGAAGCGGCAATGGTGCTATGTGGGAACGAGGGAGAGATGGAAGACAATGGGGTTTTTTGCAGTGCGCCAACGGTGGTGTGTGGGAGGCGGTTCGTCGGGGGCGTGTGTGTAGTGGTCGTGGGGGTCGCCCTTTGCAGTGCGTCGTGGCAACCGCCCAGTGGGTGGCGCGGGTGGTGCCCTGGAATAACTAACCGTCCAAGACAAATGTTTTTTACTGGTGCACTGATTAGTCTTGTCAAGTTGTACTTATGATCTGCTAAATCCCACTTGCACGTCTCTCTGGTTGTGATGATGGCATTTTGCACTGTTTAGGTGACGTATGGATCTGTGATGTTTTTCCGTGTGGATGTTTAAGTATTGTTTTTCTATTGAAGCCTTTATACACTAGTGTATGTCAAAACATTTTTTCAGTGCCCTGGGAGTTGTTGCTCAAAACTTGTACTTATTTTATTTTCATCTGTACAAACCTAAGTTAGGCCTTTATAGTTTTTGTATTCTCATTTTTACTGCACTTATGTTTTAGTACTGTGTGAACTGAATTGTAATTTCAAACAGCGCATGGGTTTGAAATTTGATGTCACAGTGGTGCGAGTGGCCTGACTGATCCTGCTGTTTTAGTACTGATGTTGTATGTATGTTTGAACTGATTTTTTTATAACTTAGGTTGGGGGTGGCGGGTTGAGATTATTTTACGAGCAGATCGTTCGTTGTGGTGTGGACAGATTATATATAAATAATAAATTTAGCAGAATTGACAAATAAATTCTATTTGAACTTTTTGAATTTTAGTAGTTGAACTTGTTAGTTTTTATATAAATAAGAAATTTAGCATAATTGACAAACATTATATGTTTGAACTTTTAGATTTTTAGTAGTTGAACTTGTCAGTTTTTATATAAATAAGATTTTTAGCATAATTGACAAACATTATATGTTTTGAACTTTTTTAGTTTTAGTAGTTGAACTTGTCAGTTTTTATATAAATAAGAATTTTAGCATAATTGACAAACATTATATGTTTTGAACTTTTTTAGTTTTAGTAGTTGAACTTGAAAGTAATATTTAATTCTGTTTTTTAAATTATGTACATTTAACAGAAAGGCTATTAAGTTTTGTTCTTTTTAGAGGTTCATTGTTTTTGTATCATATTTTTTTCCTTTTTTCTTGTAGAGGTTAACTGACAAACATTTTTCTTGTGGTTTATATTTCTTTGTCCCGCCCTCTAGTTTGTATAGCTGGGCTTATTTGGTGGGGTGTTTTGTTGACGATGTAGAGGCTATTGGGCCATTTTCCGGCCCAGATAGCTCGTCTGCGCGCCTGTGCAGTGCGTCATGCGCGTACGCTCTGGGTTTAGTCCCACCTCGCTAATCGAGGGGGCTCCGAACCTGTTTATAAGTGCAGCCGACGCTCACCAGTCGAACTCCTCTGAACACTTACCTGAGTGCTTATACACGGTGCTCGCTCTCTCTCTTGACCTGTGGGACCTGGTCGACGGGTCCTGCGTTGTGCGGATTACTAGGGATTCGCCCACGGGCTCGAGTTCAAGTATCTAGCATTGTCAGGGCCTGCTCCTGACCTTGGGCGGTCAATTTTTTTGTTTTGTTTGAATCTAGTACTTGACTCCTTCAGTAACTTGGACTCATACTTTTTGTTCTAGTTCTTGTCAGTTTTGTGTGAGTGTAATCTTTTTCATTTGAGTTTCTGCCTTCTTTTTGGTGTTTGTTTTTGTGATTATTCTCAAGTGTCTTCTGGTGTCATTTTCAGAACTATGGTACTTGCGTATAGACTGAGTTGTACTGATAGTGCATTCATAGTAGCGCTTACGGACTGATGCTTCTTTGTACTTTTTATTGTAGTAAGTATGTAATGTCCGATCAAGTGTACTGAGTTGTACTGACATGGAACAACGTTGTGTGATTAGTTGCACCGTAACTAGTACTTTAGAGCAACGACAACGTTCCATTCAGAAGCTACTTTTTCAATTTTGAAATGATGGATTAACAACATACGAAGCTACCAAACCAAACTTATATAATGAGATAAGCAAAACATTGTACTTGATGACATAACTAAACTTGTTCAAACATGGCAAGCACGACATAATCATACTGGTTCAACCCAACAAGAGCAAACTACTAATTTGAAACAACAAGATAAAAGGCAAGCACAAGCGGAAGTAAAACGAAGGCAGGCTCTGATGTATCTTCATCCCGTAAAGGGGAAATAGGGGTAGTCGTAGAAGTTGTTAGCCTCCCGCTCTTTCGCAAATTCCGAACCATCTGTGATGTAGTCGATCATGAACCATGACTTATACGCGGTGTACGCATCTACTCCTGCGTACTCGATGATGTTGTCTGGCAGCTCGCTTGTCCCCCACAGTTTGTAGTCTTCCTGCGTGTTGATCTTGTTCTTCATGCCTTTGTAGAATGGGTGGATGACACTGGCTGCAACATCAGTCAAGGAGTCGTACTCTTTTCCGGTGTATGGAACTCTCCACTTGCGCTGAATGTCGATGAACTTGTTGGGGTCGATCTCCATACCGGACAACTTTAGCTTCTCTTTGTCGCTTTCAATGCTGAAACCGGCAAATGTGAACAACTTGTCATGTTGCAGCATGTCGGTCAGGCGCTTGGGCCTGCAAGGGCAGAGACATTTTGAATATTAGCATTACTTTGATGTTTGAATTATCCATTTTTGTTTTGTTTTACAAGTGATGAATCCATGAAGTAGTTGTTTATGTAGGATAAACAATGGATGAATGTACTTCAAAAACTAGTAAAGAAAGTTCTGAAATTAAATTAGGTACATCATGTTATTCTTCTTCTTGGATTATACATAGTTTCAGTCAATGTTGTATGTTCCGCATTGGTACTAGTTTAATCTACTTTTGTTGAAATAGGATAACATAGAACCGGTGCTTCACCAAGTCCTTAGTTTATTTTCTTATGAAAATAACATTACATCAAATTCAGAAAATACTTCACTACATCAAGTTCAGAAATATCTTTTTTAATACATCGAGTACATAGACTACTCTATTGTATCAACTCCAGAAACTACACTAGTCGATCAACTTCAGAATTTAATCTTCCGCAAGATTTTCCAGATAGTAATCCAGTGTATCAGGTTCAAAAATACATTTATAGTATATCTACTTGAGAAAATGCAGTAGTGCATCCACTTTTCACAAACCACACTAGTACATCTAGTTGGGAAACAAGTGTGATTAAATTTTCAGGATACAATACTAATAAAACAGATAAACCATATGCAGGGAAAATGAGTAGGATTGCTCACCATTTTGTGGCCGCTGCGATGTGGTACACCAAGCAGAGTTCGTCAATGCACAACTGTAGGACTGCCGCCATCTGGGGAGGTTCATCTTCATTGGTGTAGTGCACACCAACACCGATGATCCTACGAATCCTGCCGCCAAGCTTCCTCCAGAGCCTCGAGATCACCTCATTGGCCTTGTCTGGTTCGCTGGTGCAGACGATCTCCAGCGTCTCCTTGCCATGGAGCTTAACCCCTTTGAGCGTTCTAGTGTAGTCGCGCTTCTCGCCGGGGACGTTAATGTCGACGAGGTTGCTCCTCTTGTCCGACGTCTCGGCATGATGACGCTTGGCAGACGGTTCCTTTGCCATGGCCTTCCTCCGGCGACTGTGGGCTTTGGAGAGAGACGCTGGAGGTTTGTGTGCAGTGGAAATGGAAGCGGCAATGGTGGTTTGTGGGAACGAGGGAGAGATGGAAGACAATGGGGTATTTTTTCAGTGCGCCGACGGTGGTGTGTGGGAGGCGGTTCGTCGGGGGCGTGTGTGTAGTGGTCGTGGGGGTCACCATTTGCACTTCATCGTGGCAACCGCCTAGTGGGTGGCGTTGGTGGTGGCGTGGAAGAACTAACCGTCCAAGTTAAATGGTTTTTACTGTTGAACTGACTAGTCTTGTCAAGCTGTACTTATGACCTGCAAAACCCCACTTGCACGTCTCTGCGGTGGTGATGGTGGCATTTTACTGTGGCACCGATTCGTATAGTCAAGCTATACTTATCAGCTGCTTATCCCACTTGCACGTGTCAGCATCGGTGTTGGTGGAGGTCTGAACTCCTCTACTGTCGTACTCGGACTGGTGATTGAAGTGTAATTGAACGTACCAAATACCAACGATACTATGTGTGGTGCTAATGTTTTTTTAAAACAATTTTCGTATTTTTTAAAGGATTGTTTATATCAAGATAACCTGTGAGTATTCTTTTATAGATAAATTAGATTTTCACCAGTACAGGATGTATTATATTTGCATTTTGCTTGAGGTAATTATTTTTATGTACTGATGGTCTTTCTGAATTGGGACTGGTAGGAGCAGGCATAGCTTTGTTTTTTCAAAACGATTTTTTTCTGTCGTTCACTGGTGTGTTTGTTATTACTATGCCTTTTGTACTGCCGACTGAGAGTTATCAGTACTGATGTAATACAAGAGTTTAAATTTTTCCTTGACATTTTTTTTGCTGAGTTACTGGTTGACAGTAGCATTTTGCGTCAGATATATCAAGATAAGTTATTTCAATTTTATTTTTGACTGCATTCAAAAGGATTATCAAATGGTTTAAATAATAATGTCACTGCTTCAGCTTGCACAAATCAGAAATTATATCAGTACTGATGTGTACTCTGCCTTGTACTGACGACTGAGAGTTATCAGTACTGATATGCTACAAGAGTTTAAAATTTTCCTTGACATATTTTTTTCCTGAGTTACTGGTTCACAGTAGCCTTTTGCGTCGGATATATCCAGATAAGTTTTTTCAAACGTATTTTGTGACTGCATTCAAAATGATTATCAAATGGTTTACATAATAATGTCACTGCTCCTGCGGGCACAGAAACTAAAAAATAACTTTAGTTCTGATCGAGAAATTGACGATAAAGCTAAATAAGTTTTGGTAAACGACAGTGTTTTGTGAAATGCTTCCTCATTGTGTGCTAATTCAACTGAGACTACAAGGTTATTTTTTAGTTGACGCAGCAGGATAACCACTATGTATTGTTCAGTCTTGAGCTTCTCCTAACTGTCCCCGAATGTTGTGCCTTGCCGGCGCTCTTTCTAGGTTGAGCCTTGGCAGCTTCATCGTCAGTTTCAGTTTCCTCGCCCCCGACACTGTCATCTTCATTGTCTTCGTCTGATTGGCTGTCATTCTCATCAAACTCTTCTTCTTCATCATCTTCATTTGATTGCTTGGAACTCTGTACCTTGCCCTGTTTATGTTCAGCTCCACTGACCTCCTTGCCCACTTTGCACGTGCGGGCATTATGTCCGTCAGTTCCGCCACACTTGCGGCAAGTGTAGCTGTTACGTGTGTTGTCTCCATTGGTAGAAAGCTGGGTGGCTCCAATCTTCTTGTTCTTGTTGACAGTGGCATCTGTGCGGAGTGGGCATGTGCGGTAGTTATGGTTGCTCACAACGTTGCAGAATCCGCATGCCCTTACCCCGAGGGGTTTGCCGTCCGGGCCAAATTCCACGTGCTTGATGGGGCGTGGTGGCTTTTTGGCTGCTGCTTTCGCAGCTTTTGCTGCTTGCGTCTTGCTCTTCCTCCCCTTTGTGTTTGAGAATATTGGGGGTTTAATCACCCTTTCCTGCTGCTGATGGTAGGATGTGCTATTATCATGTCGTTCGCCTACAGCACTATCAAGCTCATGATCTCGCATGTGAGTTTGTCGGTGCTCTTGAGTGTGCACACGAGCAAGCTCCAGTTGTTGCTGCTCCTCTTCCTCGTTCTCAAACGGGTCAATAGCTCCCATATGGTTCATCTCGGACAACATTGTAGCAATATCCTGCTCAATGGCTTCATTATCCGTGACACCTCCATTTTCAGCAGAATGCATGGCGTCGAGTTCTTGTTCAAGTTTGTCCATGACGACCCGCGTCCTTGCCATTTTCTCTTGGCTTCTCAAGATTTTTCTGTGCACCCTCATGTTCAGCGTCAGCAGTGAGCTTTCAATGCAGTATTGGGATGCCTTGTTTGACACTACTGTCCTCAAGTCATTTCTGTCAAATGTTGGCTGGATGTTCGGGCGTTTGGTGTATCTCCTGAGTATGTATTTCTCTGGAACGCTTTCAGCCTTAATTGTCTGCATCATGCACAGGACATGCATGCAGAAAAGACATGTATTTGTTTTTTGAAGAGGTGCATGTTTTTTGTCATTTCATTCGAACAAAAACTTTGCAAAAAAAAGTAGTACAGTATGTAACATCTTTTTTGTAGTCCTCACCTGTGTGGTCCCATAGCCTGCACTCGCACTCATATGTTTCTCCCACAGGGTCTGCAACCACCTGGAACGCGTGCTGAGCCCACACAGACAGTTTTTGCGGGTGGTTGTAGCGCACTAGGTACTTTGTGGGCTCTTTCGTCTCTGTCACCGTGAAGAGAGTGCTCAGTTTTAGCCTATCTCTGATCTCGCTATACACAACTCGCGTGTACAGCTTTGCCATCTGGGTGTCAAACCCATAGAAGGTCAGCTTGTTTTGTTCCTTCTGCAGATGCAAGAATGATGACCAAATTGTTAGTTTTCTCGCAGGAAAAACTTCTAATAAAGTTTTTACTTTAGTAAGCATGTAATTTTTTGTCTTACGACAAGTGATAGAGCTATACCCGATTACCCATTGTCTCCTGGTTCTCTGTCTGCCTCCTGGTTTTGACGCAGGAGTTTACCTGGCTGACAAACCGGTGTAGGTTATGTCTCTCATTTATGTAGTTGTTCTTGAGCACATAGTTCATGCTCTCACTTCGCTGTGTGGATGTCATTTTGGCGTAGAAAATTTCTTTGAAGTAGGCTGATATCCATTTCTCATGCTCGTTCCACATGCCCACCATTGTGGCATCATCGTGGAGGTTGTACTTATCCATGAGACTTTTCCAGGCATCCTCAAACTCAGTTGGCATGAGGGGCCAGTTGAGAATTGATGTGAATTCATCCTTAAGGTCCTCGTGCAGGAAATACAGGTACGCGAGGTGTTCCATGTACTTCTTCATAATGTGCCAGCGGCATAGCTTATGTACTGTGTTCTTGAAAACATCTGCGATCGCCAAAGCCATTGCCTGGCACTGGTCTGGTAATGAGAAAATAGACTCAGAGTGGTCAGCAGATGGTTGTGCATATATACCAATACAACTGACACAACATTTTTACTGTGTTATTTTCCTTTTCTTTTTTGGTAGGGGGGTGGTGGTTGGGGGTGGTTTTAGTGGGTGTACCTGTGAGAATGCATGTAGGAGCCTTCCTTCTCATGCACCTTAAAAATGTCCTGAACAGCCACTTGAATGAATCTGCATCCTCATCTCTTATCAGGGCAAAACCAAAGAATGTAGTCTGTAAGTGGTTGTTAGTTCCAACAAACACCCCAAGTGGCATATGGTACTTGTTGGTCTTGTATGTTGTGTCAAACGTTACGCAGTCCCCGAAGTCCTGATACGCTCCTCGGCAGCTTGCGTTCACCCAGAATATGTTCTTAACTCTGTCGGACTCATCGAGTTGCGTGTCACAGAAGAATTCCCTGTTTATAGCTTTCATCTCCCTAAAGAAGTTGACAGTCTTTAGGACATCATCCACATCATCAATCCTTGAATTCTTTGCTTTCCTGCATATAAAAAGTTCATTGAAAAATGCATGTTGAACTGGCGTCAGGTCATGCTTTGCTTGATATGTTTGTACTGACAGAGGAAAAAAGACGTAGGCAGTTTATGGGAGGAGAACAAGTTTGTACTTATAGGTTAATCAGGTCTTTGGCATTAATCTCGAGGAAGTAGCTACCAGGGTCATCACCGCCCAGAATGCTCATGATTTGCGCGTGTTCAATGCCTTTGAACTGCAGGTACTTGACATACTCCAAGATTGTTTTGTCAAAGTTTTTGTGGGAGTGCAAGAAGACAAGCATTTTTGCAGTGAGCTGTAGCCTGTGGTTGTGTTCCCAGACTATCTCTTTTACGACAAATGTTCCATCATTTTCCTTCTAGCCTCATTTTAGCCCCGCAATTAGTTCTGGCTGTCGTCTTGTTACGCTGTCTATTTGCTTCAGACACCTTTGATTCATAAACTCCATGGCACGTGCAATAAAGGTAGGCTCTGGTCTTAAACTTGGGGCCTTCCCTGACTGCAAAACCAGCGTGCTTCGCATATACGTTGTAGAAGTTCTTAGTTTCTTGGAAAGTTTCAAACCTCATCTCTAGCCTTGGCAGAACATAAGCTTCAATGTCAGGTGGCTGCACACAACGGTGACAAAACAAATATGTTAGATGGGGTGGTCACAGCACCATGGTATGGATTGTGCTTGTATTTTTTTCTATATGGATACTTACATGTGTATAGCTGTGCGCTGCCTCTGGTGTTTGTTGTTCTCCCTGGTTTATGGGCGCTGGTGGTGTCACCCTTGGCACATGCAGCAATGCATCTCTTGGAGGGAGCAACGATGATGAAGATCTCCGTCTCTCGTTGTACGGACGTCTCTCCTCAGATTCATTGTGATGTTGCTCCTGTCTATATGGCTCATATCTTGTACTTTTGAACCTGCTAGAGTGGCCAAAATTTCTGTCTTTTTGCCCTGGTCTTCCCGTCGCAACTGCTTTTGCAGCACGGATGATTGATGTTGACGGAGCGACTGGTGGAAGCCTTCTTGTCCTTGGCTTTTTGCATGCGCTGGGGAAGGAAAACATTTGTTGTTGGTGATATTGTTGGCCTAGTTGCAACCCAGTAGCGGCAAAGCTTGCATTCCCAAACATTGCTGTTTGCTGTATAGAAGGACCTGTCCGTGCTTCTGATGATTGCGGTGTATCTTCAAATCTGCCTGTACTGTTGAAATATCTAGGCGGTATTTCTGGTGTTACCCAACCAGGTGGTGCCCCATATCTGTTTTGCTCATGAAATGCTTGCTGCATGCGCCGCCTTGCATGCTTCTGCAAACAACATTCAAAAGTTTTTGGGATTAATCTGGTTTCATTTTCAGTCGAACTAATGAATGTTCATGTTCAAACACGGATGTACTGATGTACTTTTTTTAGCACTATTTTGTAAACTGGACATTGAACTCATGCATGACTTCTGCTTTGTTCTTCTGTAACTTATGCAACTACATTAGAAGTACTCCTAGTTTATGTATCATTGAACTTACTGTGTAACTGTGGCACTCTCTCGTCACTATCTACCTGGACTGACGCATATGTGCTATTCTTTTAACTTGAACTGAAGATAGCATATTAGATGCACTGAGAGTAACCTCGACATCCTAATCGTGCATCAATGCATATACATTACAAGTACTGCTAGCTTATGTATCACTGAACTTATTGTGTAGCAATTTTATATTATTTTTTGGTAACAGTTTTGTTACTCGTTCGGACTGACGCAATTACATGACTTGTACTCTTAGGAATAACAACATACAACTCTCAGCGGTAGCTGAACCTTGTCACTATACCTGGACTGACGCATATGTGTTTTTTTAACTTGAACTGAAGATAGCATATTAGATGCACTGACAGTAACCTCGACATCCTAATCGTGCATCAAGTGGCAGGGGTGTCAATGAACTGATGCTAGCATTTGCAATGTACCATCGGGTTCTTCTTCATAGCAGGACTGACGAACTGATGGAGTGACACAAACGTGGGGAGAATACATTACCTCCAGTGTACTGTCTTCTTCTTCTACCTCTCGTGGGCGTCTTACTGGCATGTTCTTGCGAGGCGGCACCATTGATGCAGCACCTGCTTGTGGTGGACGTCTGGCGAAGAGGTTCGTAGAGGAAGCACCTTGCGGGGATAACTGCCCTGGAGAAGGAGAACCGGCGATGGAGGGAGGCAGGAGGCGGGGATGACGGCTCCGATGATGGATCCGGCGACGGAGGGAGGCCGGAGGCGGGGATGACGGCTCTGACGATGGATCCGGTGACGGAGGGAGGCAGGAGGCGGGGATCACGGCCCTATCGATGGATCCTGCGGCAAAGCGAGACAGGAGTCAGGGATCACGACCCCGGTGATGGATCTGGCGACGGAGGGAGGCAGGAGGCGGGGATGACGACCCCGACGATGGATCCGGCGACAGAAGGAACGATGAGGCGGCGGCGGATCCGTCGATGGCCAATCACGAATCCGCGGGCTCCCTCGCTTCGGCTGCCGCCGTCGCTCGCTCACCCGCGATGGCTGCCTCCGGCGGTACGAAGTGAGTCGGATTGGGGCTGGGTCGGTCGTGGACGAGGGTAACAGAATAGTCCAGCCCTATATATATATATATAGCCTGTCTATTCTAATAATATTATCAGAATAGTTATTCTGATAACACTTCCGCACTGCATGCTTAACGCGGGGGCACTGCACTTTCTTTATCAAAAGCACTGCATTGCAGAGACTAGTGAACTTCGTGGCGGAAAAAACTGCATGTACTATTTTCTCGGTACTGTTTTCGCTCTAATTTTTTAACCGTTTATCGAAACGAGGTGTGTAATATATCGTTAGAAAGCTACGGATTTGTTGGGGAACGCAATAATTTCAAAAAATTTCCTACGCACACGCAAGATCATGGTGATGCATAGCAACGAGAGGGGAGAGTGTTGTCTACGTACCCATGCAGACCGACTGCGGAAGCGTTGAAGCAACGTAGGCTTCGCCTAAGCACCGCTACAATATGATCGAGGTGGAATATGGTGGCAGGGGGCACCGCACATGGCTAAGGAATGATCTCAAGGATCAACTTGTGTGTTTAGAGGTGCCCCCCTGCCCCCGTATTTAAAGGATCCAAGGGGGAGGGGGCGGCCAGCTAGGAGGAAGGCGCAGGAGGAGTCCTACTCCTACCGGGAGTAGGACTCCCCCCCCCAATCCTAGTTGGAATAGGATTCCCCGAGGGGGAAAGAGAGAGAGGGGGGCCGACCACCTCTCCTTGTCCTAATAGGACTAGGGGAGGGGGGAGGCACGCGGCCTACCTTGGGCTGCCCCTTTCTCCTTTCCACTAAAGCCCACTAAGGCCCATACAGCTCCCGGGGGGTTCCGGTAACCTCCCGGTACTCCGGTAAAATCTCGATTTCACCCGGAACACTTCCGATATCCAAACATAGGCTTCTAATATATCAATCTTTATGTCTCGACCATTTCGAGACTCCTCGTCATGTCCGTGATCACATCCAGGACTCCGAACTAACTTCGGTACATCAAATTGCATAAACTCATAATAACTGTCATCGTAACGTTAAGCGTGCGGACCCTACGGTTCGAGAACAATGCAGACATGATTGAGACACATCTCCGGTCAATAACCAATAGCGGGACCTGGAAGCCCATATTGGCTCCTACATATTCTACAAAGATCTTTATCGATCAGACCGCATAACAACATACGTTGTTCCCTTTGTCATCGGTATATTACCCCGAGATTCGATCGTCGGTATCCAATACCTAGTTCAATCTCGTTACCGGCAAGTCTCTTTACTCATTCCGTAATACATCATCTCACAACTAACACATTAGTTGTAATGCTTGCAAGGCTTATGTGATGTGCATTACCGAGAGGGCCCAGAGATACCTCTCCGACAATCGGAGTGACAAATCCTAATCTCGAAATATGCAAACCCAACATGTACCTTTGGAGACACCTGTAATGCTCCTTTATAATCACCCAGTTACATTGTGACGTTTGGTAGCACCCAAAGTGTTCCTCCGGCAAACGGGAGTTGCATAATCTCATAGTCATAGGAACATGTATAAGTCATGAAGAAAGCAATAGCAACATACTAAACGATCGGGTGCTAAGCTAATGGAATGGGTCATGTCAATCAGATCATTCAACTAATAATGTGACCTCATTAATCAAATAACAACACTTTGTTTATGGTTAGGAAACATAACCATCTTTGATTAACGAGCTAGTCAAGTAGAGGCATACTAGTGACACTCTGTTTGTCTATGTATTCACACATGTATTATGTTTCCGGTTAATACAATTCTAGCATGAATAATAAACATTTATCATGATATAAGGAAATAAATAATAACTTCATTATTGCCTCTAGGGCATATTTCCTTCAGTCTCCCACTTGCACTAGAGTCAATAATCTAGATTACACAGTAATGATTCTAACATCCATGGAGCCTTGGTGCTGATCATGTTTTGCTCGTGGAAGAGGCTTAGTCAACGGATCTGCAACATTCAGATCCGTATGTATCTTGCAATCTCTATGTCTCCCACCTGGACTAGATCCCGGATGGAATTGAAGCGTCTCTTGATGTGCTTGGTTTTCTTGTGAAATCTGGATTCCTTTGCCAAGGCAATTGCACTAGTATTGTCACAGAAGATTTTCATTGGACCCGATGCACTAGGTATGACACCTAGATCGGATATGAACTCCTTCATCCAGACTCCTTCGTTCGCTGCTTCCGAAGCAGCTATGTACTCCGCTTCACATGTAGATCCCGCTACGACGCTTTGTTTAGAACTGCACCAACTGACAGCTCCATCATTTAATGTAAACACGTATCCGGTTTGCGATTTAGAACCGTCCGGATCAGTGTCAAAGCTCGCATCAACGTAACCCTTTACGATGAGCTCTTTGTCACCTCCATATACGAGAAACATATCCTTAGTCCTTTTCAGGTATTTCAGGATGTTCTTGACCGATGTCAAGTGATCCACTCTTGGATTACTTCGGTACCTCCCTGCTAGGCTAATGGCAAGGCACACATCAGGTCTAGTACACAACATTGCATACATGATAGAGCCTATGGTTGAAGTATAGGTGAGGGAGTCCTGGGTTAGGGGGTGTTTGGGTAGCCAGATTATTTTTTGGTATTTCAGGATGTTCTTGACCGCTGTCCAGTGATCCACTCCTGGATTACTTTGGTACCTCCCTGCTAAACTTATAGCAAGGCACACATCAGGTCTGGTACACAGCGTTGCATACATGATAGAGCCTATGACTGAAGCATAGGGAACATCTTTCATTTTCTCTCTATCTTCTGCAGTGGTCGGGCATTGAGTCTGACTCAACTTCACACCTTGTAACACAGGCAAGAACCCTTTCTTTGCTTGATCCATTTTGAACTTCTTCAAAATCTTGTCAAGGTATGTGCTTTGTGAAAGTCCAATTAAGCATCTTGATCTATCTCTATAGATCTTTATGCCTAATATGTAAGCAGCTTCACCGAGGTCTTTCATTGAAAAACTCTTATTCAAGTATCCCTTTATGCTATCCAGAAATTCTATATCATTTCCAGTTAGTAATATGTCATCCACATATAATATCAGAAATGCTACAGAGCTCCCACTCACTTTCTTCTAAATACAGGCTTCTCCGAAAGTCTGTATAAAACCAAATGCTTTGATCACACTATCAAAGCGTTTATTCCAACTCCGAGAGGCTTTCACCAGTCCATAAATGGATCATTGGAGCTTGCACACTTTGTTAGCTCCCTTTGGATCGACAAAACCTTCTGGTTGCATCATATACAACTCTTCTTCCAGAAATCCATTCAGGAATGCAGTTTTGACATCCATTTGCCAAATTTCATAATCATAAAATGCGGCAATTGCTAACATGATTCGGACAGACTTAAGCATCGCTACGGGTGAGAAGGTCTCATCGTAGTCAACCCCTTGAACTTGTCGAAAACCTTTTGCGACAAGTCGAGCTTTGTAGATAGTAATATTACCGTCAGCGTCAGTCTTCTTCTTGAAGATCCATTTATTTTCAACCGCTTGCCGATCATCGGGCAAGTCAACCAAAGTCCATACTTTGTTCTCATACATGGATCCCATCTCAGATTTCATGGCTTCAAGCCATTTTGCGGAATCTGGGCTCACCATCACTTCTTCATAGTTCGTAGGTTCATCATGATCTAGTAGCATGACTTCCAGAACAGGATTACCGTACCACTCTGGCGCGGATCTCACTCTGGTTGATCTACGAGGTTCAGTAGTATCTTGATCTGAAGTTTCATGATCATTATCATTAGCTTCCTCACTAACTGGTGTAGGTGTCACTGAAACAGTTTTCTGTGATGTACTACTTTCCAGTAAGGGAGCAGGTACAGTTACCTCATCAAGTTCTACTTTCCTCCCACTCACTTCTTTCGAGAGAAACTCCTTCTCTAGAAAGTTTCTGAATTTAGCAACAAAAGTCTTGCCTTCGGATCTATGATAGAAGGTGTATCCAATAGTTTCCTTTGGATATCCTATGAAGACACATTTCTCCGATTTGGGTTCGAGCTTATCAGGTTGAAGCTTTTTCACATAAGCATCGCAGCCCCAAACTTTCAGAAACGACAACTTTGGTTTCTTGCCAAACCACAGTTCATAAGGCGTCATCTCAACGGATTTTGATGGTGCCCTATTTAACGTGAATGCGGCCGTCTCTAGAGCGTATCCCCAAAATGATAGCGGTAAATCAGTAACAGACATCATAGATCGCACCATATCTAGTAAAGTACGATTACGACATTCGGACACACCATTGCGCTGTGGTGTTCCGGGTGGCGTGAGTTGCGAAACTATTCCACAATTTTTCAAATGTACACCAAACTCGTAACTCAAATATTCTCCTCCACGATCAGATTGTAGAAACTTTATTTTCTTGTTACGATGATTTTCAACTTCACTCTAAAATTCTTTGAACTTTTCAAATGTTTCAGACTTGTGTTTCATTAAGTAGATATACCCATATCTGCTTAAGTCATCTGTGAAGGTGAGAAAATAACAATATCCGCCACGAGCCTCAATATTCATCGGACCACATACATCTGTATGTACGATTTCCAACAAATCTGTTGCTCTCTCCATAGTACCGGAGAACGGTGTTTTAGTCATCTTGCCCATGAGGCACGGTTCGCAAGTACCAAGTGATTCATAATCAAGTGGTTCTAAAAGTCCATCAGTATGGAGTTTCTTCATGCGCTTTACACCGATATGACCTAAACGGCAGTGCCACAAATAAGTTGCACTATCATTATCAACTCTGCATCTTTTGGCTTCAACATTATGAATATGTGTATTACTACTATCGAGATTCAATAAGAATAGACCACTCTTCAAGGTTGCATGACCATAAAAGATATTACTCATATAAATAGAACAATCATTATTCTCTGATTTAAATGAATAACCGTCTCGCATTAAACAAGATCTAGATATAATGTTCATGCTCAACGCTAGCACCAAATAACAATTATTTAGGTCTAATACTAATCCCGAAGGTAGATGTAGAGGTAGCGTGTCGACCGCGATCACATCGACTTTGGAACCGTTTCCCACGCGCATCGTCACCTCGTCCTTAGCCAATCTTCGCTTAATCCATAGTCCCTATTTCGAGTTGCAAATATTAGCAACAGAACCAGTATCAAATACCCAGGTGCTACTGCGAGCATTGGTAAGGTACACATCAATAACATGTATATCACATATACCTTTGTTCACCTTGCCATCCTTCTTATCCGCCAAATACTTGGGGCAGTTCCGCTTCCAGTGACCAGTCTGCTTGCAGTAGAAGCACTCAGTTTCAGGCTTAGGTCCAGACTTGGGTTTCTTCTCTTGAGCAGCAACTTGCTTGCCGTTCTTCTTGAAGTTCCCCTTCTTCTTCCCTTTGCCCTTTTTCTTGAAACTAGTGGTCTTATTGACCATCAACACTTGATGCTCCTTCTTGATTTCTACCTCCGCAGCTTTCAGCATTGCGAAGAGCTCGGGAATAGTCTTGTTCATCCCTTGCATATTATAGTTCATCACGAAGCTCTTGTAGCTTGGTGGCAGTGATTGAAGAATTCTATCAATGACACAATCATCTGGAAGATTAACTCCCAATTGAATCAAGTGATTATTATACCCAGACATTTTGAGTATATGCTCACTGACAGAACTGTTCTCCTCCATCTTGCAGCTATAGAACTTATTGGAGACTTCATATCTCTCAAACCGGGCATTTGCTTGAAATATTAACTTCAACTCCTGGAACATCTCATATGCTCCATGATGTTCAAAACGTCGTTGAAGTCCCGATTCTAAGCCGTAAAGCATGGCACACTGAACTATCGAGTAGTCATCAGCTTTGCTCTGCCAGACATTCATAACATCTGGTGTTGCTCCAGCAGCAGGCCTGGCACCCAGCGGTGCTTCCAGGACGTAATTCTTCTGTGCAACAATGAGGATAATCCTCAAGTTACGGACCCAGTCCGTGTAATTGCTACCATCATCTTTCAACTTTGCTTTCTCAAGGAACGCATTAAAATTCAACGGAACAACAGCACGAGCCATCTATCTACAATCAATATAAACAAGCAAGATACTATCAGGGACTAAGTTCATGATAAATTTAAATTCAATTAATCATATTACTTAAGAACTCCCACTTAGATAGACATCCCTCTAATCCTCTAAGTGATCACGTGATCCAAATCAACTAAACCATGTCCGATCATCACGTGAGATGGAGTAGTTTCATTGGTGAACATCACTATGTTGATCATATCTACTATATGATTCACGTTCGACCTTTCAGTCTCCGTGTTCCGAGGCCATATCTGTATATGCTTGGCTCGTCAAGTATAACCTGAGTATTCCGCGTGTGCAACTGTTTTGCACCCATTGTATTTGAACATAGAGCCTATCACCCCCGATCATCACGTGGTGTCTCAGCACGAAGAACTTTCGCAATGGTGCATACTCATGGAGAACACTTCTTGATAATTTAGTGAGAGATCATCTTATAATGCTACCGTCAATCAAAGCAAGATAAGATGCATAAAAGATAAACATCACATGCAATCAATATAAGTGATATGATATGGCCATCATCATCTTGTGCCTGTGATCTCCATCTCCGAAGCACCGTCATGATCACCATCATGATCACCATCGTCATCGGCGCGACACCTTGATCTCCATAGTTGCATCGTTGTCGTCTCGCCAATCTTATGCTTCTATGACTATCACTACCGCTTAGTAATAAAGTAAAGCATTACATCATGATTGCATTGCATACAATAAAGCGACAACCATATGGCTCCTGCCAGTTGCCGATAACTCGGTTACAAAACATGATCATCTCATACAATAAAATTTAGCATCATGTCTTGGCCATATCACATCACAACATGCCCTGCAAAAACAAGTTAGACGTCCTCTACTTTGTTGTTGCATGTTTTACGTGGCTGCTACGGGCTTAAGTAAGAACCAATCTCACCTACGCATCAAAACCACAACGATAGTTTGTCAAATAGACTCTGTTTTAACCTTCGCAAGGACCGGGCATAGCCACACTCGGTTCAACTAAAGTTGGAGAGACAGTCGCCCGCAAGCCACCTATGTGCAAAGTATGACATGCCGCCGAACCAACAATACCGCCGAACCAAAGTATGACATGCTGGTAGGCAGTATGACTTATATCACCCACAACTCACTTGTGTTCTACTCGTGCATATAACATCAAACCATAAAACCTAGGCTCTGATACCATTGTTGGGGAACGCAGTAATTTCAAAAAAATTCCTACGCACACGCAAGATCATGGTGATGCATAGCAACGAGAGGGGAGAGTGTTGTCTACGTACCCACGCAGACCGACTGCGGAAGCGTTGACGCAACATAGAGGAAGTAGTCGTACGTCTTCCCGATTTGACCGATCCAAGCACCGTTACTCCGGCACCTCCGAGTTCTTAGCACATGTACAGCTCGATGACGATCCCTGGGCTCCGATCCAGCAAATCGTCAGGGAGGAGTTCCATCAGCACGACGGCGTGGTGATGATCTTGATGTTCTACTGTCGCACGGCTTTGCCTAAGCACCGCTACAATATGATCGAGGTGGAATATGGTGGCAGGGGG
This sequence comes from Triticum aestivum, assembly GCF_018294505.1. NCBI lineage: Eukaryota > Viridiplantae > Streptophyta > Magnoliopsida > Poales > Poaceae > Triticum > Triticum aestivum. Next base: position 289,235,089 of record NC_057797.1, on the reverse strand, counting down.
CACCGCACACGGCTAAGGAACGATCTCAAGGATCAACTTGTGTGTTTAGAGGTGCCCCCCTGCCCCCGTATATAAAGGATCCAAGGGGGAGGGGGCGGCCGGCCAGGAGGAGGGCCCAGGAGGAGTCCTACTCCTACCGGGAGTAGGATTCCCCCCCCCCCCAATCCTAGTTGGAATAGGATTCCCCGAGGGGGAAAGAGAGAGAGGGGGGCTGGCCACCTCTCCTTGTCCTAATAGGACTAGGGGAGGGGGGAGGCACGCGGCCTACCTTGGGCTGCCCCTTTCTCCTTTCCACTAAAGCCCACTAAGGCCCATACAGCTCCCAGGGGGTTCCGGTAACCTCCCGGTACTCCGGTAAAATCTTGATGTCACCCGGAACACTTCCGATATCCAAACATAGGCTTCCAATATATCAATCTTTATGTCTCGACCATTTCGAGACTCCTCGTCATGTCCGTGATCACATCCGGGACTCCGAACTAACTTCGGTACATCAAAATGCATAAACTCATAATAACTGTCATCGTAACATTAAGCGTGCGGACCCTACGGTTCGAGAACAATGCAGACATGACTGAGACACATCTCCGGTCAATAACCAATAGCGGGACCTGGATGCCCATATTGGCTCCTACGTATTCTACGAAGATCTTTATTGGTCAGACCGCATAACAACATACGTTGTTCCCTTTGTCATCGGTATATTACTTGCCCGAGATTCAATCGTCAGTATCCAATACCTAGTTCAATCTCGTTACCGGCAAGTCTCTTTACTCGTTCCGTAATACATCATCTCACAACTAACACATTAGTTGTAATGCTTGCAAGGCTTATGTGATGTGCATTACCGAGAGGGCCCAGAGATGCCTCTCCGACAATCGGAGTGACAAATCCTAATCTCGAAATATGCCAACCCAACATGTACCTTTGGAGACACCTGTAATGCTCCTTTATAATCACCCAGTTATGTTGTGACGTTTGGTAGCACCCAAAGTGTTCCTCCGGTAAAGGGGAGTTGCATAATCTCATAGTCATAGGAACATGTATAAGTCATGAAGAAAGCAATAGCAACATACTAAACGATCGGGTGCTAAGCTAATGGAATGGGTCATGTCAATCAGATCATTCAACTAATGATGTGACCTCGTTAATCAAATAACAACACTTTGTTTATGGTTAGGAAACATAACCATCTTTGATTAACGAGCTAGTCAAGTAGAGGCATACTAGTGACACTCTGTTTGTCTATGTATTCACACATGTATTATGTTTCCGGTTAATACAATTCTAGCATGAATAATAAACATTTATCATGATATAAGGAAATAAATAATAACTTTATTATTGCCTCTAGGGCATATTTCCTTCAGGATTATGCGCAACTTCGCCATGTTGAACACTTTTCAAGATTCCCCGTAGTTTAAGAGCAGTTTCAAAAATGGTGCGGCCCACAAAGAGTGGAAGCGAGCGTTTTTCGCATTTTTTTTCTAGACCGCTCGTCGGAATGAGGCAAATGATACACCGTTGGATAGATATTGTCGAGGCGCATCTTTTTCATAACTACTATTCTCTCTAATTCGTAATGGTTTAAGAGAAGTATCAAATTTACTAAATCGCGAAATTCTGTTTTTCAAAAAAATTCAAATTTTTGGTACGGTTTTCGCTCCAGTTTTTTAACCGTTTGTCAAAACAAGGCGTGTAATATACCATTGAAAAGCTATGTATGAGGCGCTACTTTCGTGTGTTGAAATGTTTTTAAGATTCTTTATGGTTTTAAGTTAATTTTGAAAATCGTGCAGCGGACGACGAGTGGCAGCGGCCGTTTTCGCGAAATTTTTACAAACCGCTGGTCCGAATGATTCAAATGATACGCCGTTGGTAAGATATCAACGAGGCGCAACTTTTTCATGTAGAACACTCTCTTTAATTCTTTACGGTTTAAGAGAAATTTCGAATTTATCGAAATGCGGACACTCTGTTTTTCGCGACACCCAAATCGACGTAGGTACTTCATCCGACTGAAAACCGCACTGCATCAGACGAAAAACCGCACTGCATTAGACGTGATAGAGAACTGCATGGTTTATTTTGTTCAAACATAATTTTTTCAAGGACGAGAAAGTAGAGTGCACTTCACATCGGGTGTAAATGAACCACAACACTATCAAGAAGTGAACCGCATTACTTTTTTGTGGTACGTAAATCTTCCTAAGCGAGGTGGAGTGCACTTCATGTTAAGTGTTGGTGAACCGCAAGACTATGGAAAGTGAACCTCGAGATTATCGTAAATGGGCCGTACTGCATCAGACAGAAAACCACACTTATTTAGGCTAAAAACCGCACTTCACTGGATAGACAAGTGCAGTGCATGATTTCTTTTTTGTGGGACGTAAATTTTCTTAGACTAAAAGTGGAGTGCGCTTCACATCGGGCGTAAGTGGACCTCAACACTTCCGAAACTAAACCGTGCCACCGCCGAAAGGGAACCACATGACATTTTTGTTAACCTTTTTCATACTTAATATTTTTCTACGAGCGTGGACCAAACGCATGGAACCACATGACATTTTTGTTAACCTTTTTCATACTTAATATTTTTCTACGAGCGTAGACCAAACGCATGGACCATATGGACGAAGCGAGTGAACCGTAGTGCATCAAGAAGTGAACCGCATTAATTTTTCTGCCCTTTCACATTTGGGAGTAAGTGAATCACATTGCAGTGTCGACCAAATCGAAAACAACATATCACACACACTGCTTCAAAACAAAAACCGCACTGCAATGTCGACCAAGTAACTGCATGCAGGTTTGACTGTACTGCTTTTTGCTATGATTCTTAAACAAGGCATGTGATACGTGCATTTGTTCTTGAGCCCGAGTGAGCTTCCAGAGAGTTCAAAGCGAACTCCCACACACATAAAAAGTGTACTGCAGTTTTTTTGGCCATCATTCTTTTTAGTTATCTACAGAAGGAGACAACAGGAGGTGAAACAATAATTTCAGCACCACCCATGAAATCCTCATGCAGATCCTTCAAACAGATTTCAAGGTGAAGCTCTCCAGCTCCAGCAATGATATGCTCACCAGAATCTTCAATGCTACAGAGAACCATAGGGTCAGACTTCGCTAGCCGCTTCAAACCCTCAACAAGCTTAGGAAGATCAGAAGCCACCTTGCACTGAACAGCAACACGCACAACAGGGGACACAGAGAACTTCATTGCCCTGATTGGGCAGGCATCAACTTCCTTCTCATTTGTCAGGGTTGCATTTCTTGGTGATGAACTGATCCAAACCAACCAAAGCAACAGTGTTACCACAGGGAACATCCTCAACCGATTCTTGCTTCTTTACCATCCATATAACAGTATGCTGGACACTCTTCACATACAAATCCTTCTTCTGGCCAGGAACAAAGTTAGGACCCATGATACGGACCTTCATACCAGTTGCAACCCTCCCAGCAAAAACACGTCCAAAGGCAAAGAATCTACCCTTGTCAGATGCAAGTATCAATCATGCGAACATCACCAGCAACTTCCTGGGCGATAATCCCAGCAGCTGCCACAAGGGAATGTGTAAGCGTAGAGTTGCCTGCAAACATGTAAATAATATGTGAGGACGGTGCAAAAGCATCCATATTAATAGTTGAACACAGTATACATTAAAATAGACACTTGAACATATTTAACCACTGAGAGATGTAAGTATGGCACAACATTACACTACATTGAAACAAACCATGATTAAAATAAGTTCAAAAAGGACAAACCAGGTATTTAGTAACATGGTTAACAAAATCTAGTGGGACATTGCAAATAATATTAATACAAGGACATGTGTTTTTGTGCTACTAAGTACAACTGTGTAAATTGTAATACATTCAGCAACTAACAGGAACATACACCAAACTGGGCAGATTTTGAGCCATGGGATTATATGCCAATAGTTACATTTAAGCTTGTCAAAGCATAAATCATTCATAAAAGCAGTAAGAATAAGCTCCAGGAGACAGCAAGGGATGAAACTACTTATTTCAAAACAGTGAAACAACTCATTAAATTTAACTAACTTACAGAGATTCGGTTTTTGGAAATAATATGGCACAACTAAGAGTAGGCTACAAAAGGAGAGAAACTACAGGTGAGGGTGCCCGCATGCATGGACGAGCTACACTACATGCCAGGGCGAGCTGCACTGCACGCCGGGGCAAGCTGCACTGCACGCTAGTGGCATTGCATGCCAGGGAAGGTCGCGGAACTGCATGCCATCGTACATCGTACTGCACGCCATCGTTGGCCAAACTGTACGCGAGCTGCCGGGGATGGACATGCACTAGACCTCACCGGAGGTAGTTTGCGGGGAGAGGAGGAAGAAGGAAAGGCGAGAGGGGAGGGCGGCTTCTAGGGGAGGGCAGAGAGCTCGACGCCGCCGTAGAGGAAGGAGCTGCAGGGGGATCCTGCCGTATCCGTCTCCAAGAAGGCATGGGAGGAGAGGGGTGGAGGATCTTGCCGGATCCGTGACCGGCTAGCACAGGAATGGGAGGTGTAGGAGGATCCAACCGGCGGGCAGGCACGGGGGACGGATGTGGAGGAGGATCCCGCCGGATCCATCGTCGTTCAGGCACAATAGGAGGGGGTGTAGGAGGGTCCTGCCGGATCTGTCGCCGGGCAGGCACGGGAGGACAGAGATGGAGGTGGATCCCGCCAGATCCGTCGCTGGGCAGGCATGATAGGAGGGGTGGAGGAGGGTCCTGTCGGATCTGTCACCGGGCAGACCTAGAGGTGGGAGATGGAGGAGAGGGGGACGACTTCTGCACCGGGGGATCCAGGGCGCCAGCGGGGCCATCGAAGGAAGAAGGCGGTGGGGCAGGTCCCGAGCGATGGCGGCGGAGGAAGGATATGGTGGGGCGGGTCCCGAGTGGCGTCGCCGGAGGAAGGAGGTGGTACAGCGGGGCCCGGGAGCTGGTGGGAGAGGAAGAAGGGAGGAAGGAGGTGGCCGCGTTAGTGTGGGGACAGGGGCGGCACTGGTTGTTACCGCGATGGTGCACCGGTGGGAGGGAGCAGATGCAGGGATTCCCAGATGCAATGGGGTTCGTGGGTTTGGTGGTTGGATCGGCGATACTGTGGAGCGGCTGTGTGGTTAGTTTGTACTAGTAGCTACGAGTGGGTACCAGGTGTTATCAGAATAAGCGGAGGTGTTAGCAGAATAAGGTCTTAAGAGGTGTTATTAGAATAGACCCACCCTTAAGATCCTGCCCGCCCCGCTTCCCGGTGCAGGCGATTGCTCCGCCTTAAAACGACACAAGTGTCGTCTGCCCATGCATCTGCCACCCACATTAACGATACACGGTTGCCGAGGCGGCTACTCTGGCGCCAGACGTCCATCCCTCCGCCCGCCCACCATTGCTATATAAACTGCTGCGTCGGCCATAGCCGCAGTCATCCGCATATGTTCCCTTTCTCCTGTCCACACCACTACTGCCCACCATGGCTTCCTCGCGCTCCAGCGCTCTTTGGGACGGGCGGACGATGGACCACAAGGAGATGGCAGCCATTGCTGCCGACCGGATGGCCGGCAGGCAGTCGGAGGACGACGACTTCCCAATGGAGAACATGGTGGTGGGACGATCCGGCACCAACCCCCTCCTCCGCGCCATCCTCACCGGTGCATTGCACCATGACCACTGGTGAGGTCCGTGCCCAATATATGGACAAGGTGAGGCAGATGCGTGGGGAGCTGTTCCGGGAGGCGCATGTCGATGCCGCCTACAACCACCATCTCCTCCAGGAGCACCTGCAGGCGGAGGAGCAGATCGCCGCGGAGCGGGCGGAGCAGGAGTCACTGCTCGACTCATACCGCTCCGCCCGCAAGGGCCGCCTCGAGCGCAGCCGGTACCGCATGCAGGTGGCAGAGGCTGCGGCCGCCTACAAAGAGGCTAGCAAAGAGGGCGATGAAGCGGGTGAGGCGCTGTTTGGCGAGACCGAGGACGAGGCAGAGGACAATGCCGGCTCTGACGTGTCCCCGCTCTGCTGGCGTCGATGACGCCCTGCTCCGCCGAGGACCCGCGGCACCAAAAACGAGGCTGAGGACACCGCCGGCTCCGCCGAGGCCCCTCCCCGCCAATAACGAGGCAGAGGACATCGCCGGCTCAGCCAAGGCCCAACCCTGCCGGCAACGAGATAGAGGACATCACCGGCTCCGCCGAGGCCTGCCCCGCTGCCAACGAGGCTGCGCCACAGAAAAAACAAGGAAGAGTAGAACATGGTAGGTCGCCGCCGCTCGGGTCCAAGTAAGGCCACCGCTGCTACCCTCCGGTTGAAGCCAAGTTAGGCGGGTTGACCATTGACGGCCAGTTAGCTTCTTGGCGGCGACGTGGAGTCGGAGATCTGCGCTGGAGAAGAACGCTGCTTCTACTTAACTGCTGGTGCAGTTGGCTGACTGACACGTGGGCCCAACAGGCCGCATGTCAGTTACGCAACTGCAGCTGCAGTTAAGTCACTGAAGCTTCTGCTCGGCTCAGCGGGACACAGGTGGGTAGCTTCGGTTAATTAATTATACCTCCAGCGCACCCCTTTTTAGTTGAAGAATGTATTAAATGTAATGAAATACGACATGTTTATATGAAATCCGACCGTGTATGAATGAATTTATTTCAATTAGTTCGAATTCCTGTATCACTGGCATTGGATGAACATGCAAAACAATACGTATTAGCATTATTCCCAGGGTGATCACCTTGTTTGCAGCAGTTTCACATGTACTCCCTCCGGTCCTTTCTCGTCTGCATACAAGTTTTATCTGCAGTCAAAGTATCTCTACTTTGACCAATCTTATAGAAAAAAGTATGCACTTTCACAATGTGCGAAGTAAAAAGGAACAGAAGGAGTACAAAGTGTTTGAGCAACTCTTTAGCGTTTCTGTACATTGCAATCAAACACACAGGCCTGGCAATTCATAGAGAACATTCAAAAAAATCGATGATTATGCATCTCAGCGACTCACATGTCAGAGGCAATATTTACTTCACACCTAAAGAATAAAGAAAAAATTGATCGATGTTGCTGACAGCAAAGAGCGTCCCATTCGAAAATATCAAACGCATGTCCTGCTAAAATCAATGGGCAAAATTTGACAAGGTTGTCCCATTCCAAAATTTCAAATGCCTACGATTGTGGAATGGGCAGGGTTTGCCATCAGTTCGGACATTGACATGGCACCTCGTGCTAAATAAACCAGCGGTTCTTTTTGTGCAGTTCCACCAAAATCAACCAAATTCATGCGTAGCTTGTATGATTTCGCCCTTATATGTTGCAACACCTTGAACTTATCGGCACCTCCTTTCTTGTGGTGGTAATGAATGATTCGATGTATTCATGAACATTTTGTGCAGTTCCCATCGAAATCAAGCTGAGCACCCCTGTTTGCACAAATACAAAAAAGTGATTAGTATAAAGCAAACTGTACTATGAATTGACAGTTTCAACAGGCACGTACATGGTCCATGTAGAGCACACTTTTAGAAAAATGGAACTCACCAGAAAGAATCCTAGAACAACATTGTACTCGCGCATCACAACAACAAAAAATGGAGATTTGTCAGTCCTTCTGAGCTGAAGTTAGTTTGGTCTTGTGGGGAGTAATGTAACCATCCTTCAACTGCTCCTTCTGATGAGAAGATAGACAGGGCTTCTTCATCTTGGCATAATCGGAACTAGTCACTTCACGTACTCCATATTCTTCTTCAGAGGAACATGATCATGTTGTGCAAAGACAAGAGGACTACTAAATGCTAGCATCCCTGTTTGATCGAAAAAAGGAAAGGAAATATTTAAAACAGCACAGATGAAGCACTTGTCAAGAACAATACCACTTTTTCGTGACAGTATCTAAACAGTAGCACAACACCAATAGAGATGACAAAGCTCAATCATATGGATGAAATCAATGGGCGAGTACCAACCTTTGTCAGGAGGCTTATTGTGTAGAGCATACAGATGAAGCACTTCTCTGGAACCATCTGTTGCTATCTATGGTGGTGGCCATGCTTACTATATACTCCTCAATTATTTTAATGTTTCCAACATCTTCTTATGCAGTTCCACTAAAATATAGGGATAATTAATTTGGTGCCCTTAGTTGTGTCCCACTCGGCAGGTTTACCCCTAGTTTCCAAAAACACTTGTTCCTGCCAAAATCACTTTGCTCCTCTTATGCTTTTGCCCTTTGACCGTTTGACCATCACTTTGAAAACTTCATAAAAAATTCATACTAACTTAGAAAAATTCAAATAAGATATCAAAATATTCAGAAAAGCATCACCTATATGTGCATGTCATTTGCATTCATGAAAAAAGTGTTGGCCGATCCCCATCTCAGTTTTAGCTCATATCATCTTAGCATGAACAGTAAAATATTAAAAAATCTAAAAATTCTCAAAAAAAATTGGTGATAAACTTTGACCCATGTTTTGAGTGCTTGCCAAGTTTCATAAGGGAATGATATTCGTGGAAGTCGTGGAAAGAAAATGAAATTTTGGAGCATTGATTTTTGTTTTTTGCCACGACTTCCACGAATGTCATTCCCTTATGAAACTTGGCAAGCCCTCAAAGCATTGATCAAAGTTTGCCACCAAATTTTATTAGAATATTTAGAATTTTTTTAGATTTTACTGTTCATGCTAAGATGATATGAGCTAAAACTAAAATGGGGACTGGCCAACACTTTTTTTCATGAATGCAAATGACATCCACATATAGGTGATGCTTTTCTAAACATTTTGATATCTTATTTGAATTTTTCTGAGTTAGTATGAATTTTTTATGAAGTTTTCAAAGTGATGGTCAAACGGTCAAAGGGCAAAAGCATAAGAGGAGCAAAGTGGTTTCGGCAGGAACAAGCGTTTTCGGGAACTAGGGGTAAACCTGCCGAGTGTGACCCAACTAGGGGCATAAAATCAATTATCCCTAAAATATATGGTATCTTCAAAGAAGATTCCTGTTTGCACAAGTAGAGATAATTAGATATTACATTAAGAGTGGCATCAAATCAGTGGCAAAACAATTGCTCGTTCCAGCCATAGCAATAAATTAAGATGCAAAACTATATCATTACTTGTGTCATCACAGTTCCAGTGCTTCATTACAGCACCGGGAGTTGATTTTTGTTTTTCTTCCGCTTGTTCCTCCCCTTCATCACTTGGTTCAATAACAGACAAGCTTCGCCTTCAATGTAAGATTTGGCATGTCAATTAGGGAGCACAAGTATAGTACTAATCTTAATTTTCTGATGAAAGTGGGAAAATACAGGCCATCAGTTGTGAAATATCCTTATCTTACCTCAACGGGATATTACGGTGCACATACAGATTGGAAGTCTTGTCTCCATTTGTGCAGTTCACTAAAATCAAGCAACATTATCGTACAACTAGCACAACATATGAAAGCACACTGCAGAATCATGTGAAAGAAGGATAGTACTGACCTCTCATGATGCGGAATTCAAACAACTCACAAGAAGAAGATCTTAACCAAATTTGCCTTAGCGGATAGGAAGTAAGATCTCCTCTTGTGCAGCTCCACTAAGATCAAGCAATCAAGCAACGTTGTCGGTGTGACATTTTGGTTGAACTGCACAAAACACTCTTAAAACAAAAGTGTTTTGTGCAGTGGAACAAAAGGTCACAATGGCAACAAGGTGAAGTAGATAACCCTCTTTACACAGAGGTGCAAAGGAAACAATTAGTGGTCAATAACGGTGGATGACACAGAAGCCAACAAAAAGAAGCATCTACCTTATCTAAATGGGAAAGAAAGCAAGACAGTAGCATTTCTCAAACAGTGGCATTGATTAATATTAACATAAAGATTATATTAACAATAAAATTTGTTAAACATGTAATTTGCTTTTAACTGTGGCATTGCATCAATTTTCCAGCGGCATTATTAGAGGGTGTTTGTTTACAGGGACATTTTGGTGTAGGGACTAAAAGAACTCCGTGTCAGTCCCATCTAAACCAAACAGGAGGGACTTTAGGAATAGAAGTGGGCATTTGGGACTAAAGAAAGAAGACGCCGAGGGAGTCTTTTTGGGACTTTTTCCAACAGTTTCCCCTGCCACGCATCGCACGTTGTCTCTATTAGTTCATTACTAGGGGTAACATGGTCTTTTAGCATGTCATTTAATAACCTCTAGTCCATGTTTAGTCCCTGGAACCAAGCAGGTAGGGACTAGGGAGTGTTTAACCAAACATGGCCTTAGATTAACAATAGCTAATGAGTTGCACGGGACAGTGAACGCACCAGCACCATGTGCATCTACCGATGTACTGTGGTCATGCACAGTCTGTTGCAACAAAGAACAAACAACAAAGGAGCATATTTGTGTTGGTCCAAGTTTTGTTATCTTTAGACACCTTTCCCTATGTGAGCGCAGCAAATCAAGTCCTGCTCAAACTCTATAGCCTTGTCCCTTCCTTTCCTTTTTGACTAGTACTTTCGCCCCTTCCTTTCCTCTTTGAACCACATCCTAGATTTATGCGATACTACTTTCCCCACTACTTTCCCACATTCCTTTCCTCTTTGAACCACGTCCTAGATTCATGCTATACAACTTTCCCCCTTAATTTCCTCTTTGAACCACGTCCTAGATTCATGCTATATACAACTTTTCCCACTCCTTTCCCCCACTCCTTTCCTCTTTGAACCATGTCCTAGATTCATGGTATACATGCAGCTAGACCAATGCATGTGGAGTAAGTAAATTATACCTTAAGGTTCTTGGGGCGTGGTTCGGTGGGCGACGGGACGGCGGCAAAGAATAAGGGGTCGGAGGCCCTCCCGCGCCACCACTGGGTGGAAAGTGAACAGCTGCGCTGGTAGTCCCTCGCCGACAGCGACAGCGTTAACCCTCCTTCCCTTCTCGGCGGACAAATCCTGCCGGCTCTTTGAGCAGCAGTGAGGGGAGAGAGAGGCCAACGAAGTCTTGTTTAGATCTGGAGAGGGCGAGAGAGTGTGAAGAGATCAACTACAAGCGCTGAGGCTCCAGCGGGAGAGGGCGAGAGAGTGTGAAGAGAGCAACTACAAGCGCTGAGGCTCCAGCGTGTATATATATACTGGAGAGAGAGTGTGAAGCGTGCAAACCCTAGAAAACATTTTGACCAGTCAAAGAATCCTCCTGGCACAAATTATGCTCAAGTTTGATGAGCGAACAGTCCTCCTGGCACCTTTTATACATTCCTGCATTCGTGTGACAAGCATGTCGTGTTTTTTTTGTGTGTGGGAGTCATTGGGATTTCAATCATATTGTGTCATGTGGCTTTGGTGGTAAGACTATGCACAGTGGTGCAGAAATAATGCAGCCTTAGTCACCTTACCTCCCTCCACGTAGTACGTTGGGTCCCACTAGTCAGAGGGTGAAACAAACAAATTAATAAGAAAAATTAAAAGCGCTAGCAGTGTTTCTTACCTCACACATCTCGCTACTCCTCGGGAACACTGTCCAATTGATCCCTCTGTTCGCTCATGTACTATTTTAAGTAAATCCTTATTATAACATGCACACAAATTTTGGGCACTTGTATTCGACTTAAGTCAGTGTGCCACCATATCTCGTATACTTACTACTCCCTCCGTCTAGGTTTAATAAGTCACATTAGAAGGTGCAACGGGACCAAGGTGCGTGTGTGTTTGTTTAACAGCATGTGTGTGTTAGAGAGAGCGACAAATCAACCTACTCCTATAGAGAGATGTTGTGTAGTGTACGATTTTAGCCGCGAGAGTCGGTGCATCCTCTCCTTTCCGGGCATGTCCGGTAGGGACATGCGGACAACTGCCACGCCCGCTCCTGACCAGCTTGGCCCACCCAAAGCCCCTCCATCGCCCGCGCGCGCTTCCCGCCCGAAATGGACAGCGCATCTCCAAAGAATCGATGCCGCATTCATGCCCGGGTAGAGCGGACGTGACCTCTCACTGACGCAAGAGTGATGGTTGCTTCGTCCGTCCAACTTACTGCTGGGTCTATGTGATTTGACGGCTCATTGGTCTTTATTACTGAGGTGGTAGGACTGCTGGATGTCCTACGCTTTCGGCGAAAGGAGGTACTACTACTAGATTACAATTTTCTCCATTCTTACAGCAGAGGCGTGGAAGAGCATTGAAAATACGCAGGCTCAGTGATTACATGGCCCACCTCACACTATCATCGTGTGACACCTAACTGCATGACAAATGTGGTAGCCAATCTAAATAAACTCCCATCATCATTTAGATCATCCCATGTAAGGAAAAAAGATCAGCCAACTGCTACTGCGTAATGGGATTATATTTTTCTTTTTGACATGTTAATGGGACTTAAAAGCTCACTTACATGCATGCTACCGGTGCATGCTTGCATGCAGACATGTTGATGTGATTTAAAACCCACTAACATGCATGTGCCATGGTATTTCTGCATGCTTGCATGTGGCTTAGTGCGGAGCCTCTCAACGTCTAGATCAGACGGCAATTATGGACTGATTTACTTCATCTAACGGCTACATCAATTTTGATGATGTGGCTCAAGGAGAGGATAGAGAATTCCTAGTAGTGGGGGCTAGCTATTACTAGTAGATAAGTCTCTGTAGAGATTCCACTACATACGGAACAAAATGAATGAATCTACACTTAAAATGCATCTATATACATCCGCATGTGGTTCATGGTGAAATCTCTACAAAGACTTATATTTAGGAATGGGGGAGACAGCGTACTAAGCAAGCTTCTCTCGTTCTGCGACTTGACGGGACACATCAAAAGTACTCCAGTGTATAGAGCCTTGCCTCTAAGGTAGGCCCCACATGGTTTGGCTCTTTTTTTAACATAACACGTCAAGTCGCAATTTGTTTGTTCACCCGTGGTAGACGATCCTCCCTCCACCAAGTGGACAACCAGTACACGTGCCAAATTACCACGTGGGCTGCTTTTTTCGTACAGAAATGAGCTCCACCGTGTACCCGCGCGGGTGTGGTTGGTAAAGAGACGGGAGTACGTGCGCCGTGCATGCACCTCTTCTCTTCATGCACGTCTCCCACCTACGTGGGTGTGTGTGAGAGATACAAACCGCGTTTGTGAGTGTTTTTTGTTTTGGGGTGGGGTGGGGGGTTGATTTCATGAATTATTTGTGGGAATATGTATCGATGACATCTCAAACAAAATTTTGCATGCAATGAGTGTGAAATGGAGGCCTATCCATATAATACATAGAGGGTCTAGCAATCCATGAGAAGAGAGGGAGGGGTCATAGCTATCGATAAAGTCGAAGAGAGGATCAAGTGGGTGGGTGCGAGATCGATGAAGAGAGCCATCGAAATTATGTGTGTGTGCAAGTCAAAGATATAGGGCGACTGGCCTACCAGAACGTTAGAGGGCACATGTCAAGTTTGTGTGTGGCAGGGATACATGACTAGAGCGCTCGATGTATCGGTGTGTGTGGGGGGGGGTGGGGGAGGGGTAGGCGGAGGCCTAACTATAGAGGTAGAACGACTCGTATATGTGTTGAGAAGGAGAGACCCAGCTATGTCTTGAGGGAGATCGATCGACATCCATACATAACTGAAGGACGGGAAATATGATGGGACAGAGAGAGGAGGAGAGAGAGAGGGAGGCAGAGAGAGGAAGAGGGGTAGAGTGCTGGATGGGTGATGGAGTTGCTTCTCGAAGATGGTGGGAGAGGCCTACTAGACAAACTGAGGGTGGAACTGCAATGTTATCAATAAGAGTGGGGATGCGTTTCTGTGTGTGCCTGTGCATGATAGATCTGTCGGGACGCATCCATGGATGATGAAGGGGAACCATGTGTTTGGTAAGCAAACCTAACTAGATCGGTAGATCAATTGTTGTTTGTCGGAGGAAGGGAGAGACACAACTAATGAGGTAGATCGATTGACGTGTGGGTAAAAACAAGTTATAAGGACCTAGCTAGCTATATGTATAGAGAGAGATTGGTCGGTGTACGTCCATTTGTTAGAGGCAAATAAGGCCCAGCGAGACAGATAGATAGACAGAATGGAGCTAGGAGGTGGTGCGAGAGGCCCAGCTACTAGCTAGATAAGGGGAGGAGTGCGCGGTTGTGAGATCGACGAAAAGACGGGAGAGAGTTTACATGTGTGTCTGACCGTATGAGAGGCACGAGGCAAGGACACATAAAGAAGGAGATTGAAGGTGTGTGTGTATGTTGTAGGCAGGCATCGCTGGAGAGGTTTATCGATCGGTGTGTGTCAGAAAGGAGTTGTGGAGACTCTGGGAGAATGACCTAAAGAAAAAATGAATGTGCCCGGTGTATAGAATGCCGAGGGAGGGGGAGGGCGAGGAGGGTGTGTGCATGCACGAGAGAAAGTTAGTGGTATCTACAAAGGTTAGAGGATTGTGTGGGTGTAAGAGACTAACAAAGATAATAATTTGATATGAAAGCGGATTCATATATTTGAATAGGAGATCATAGTGTTTTAAACATTGCATGCATGAATATAGCGGTGATACACGTGTTGTGCACATGTTATACCATAATGTGATAATGCATGGTGTTTGCAACTCACAGCTGAATGCCGAACAATCTAAACCATACTATACATCAAACAATCTCACATTTTATTTGAATTTGTGATACTGTGTGGCGTTTGCAGCTTACAACTAAATATCAAAAAATCTAAACAATACTATATATCGAACATTCTCACATTTTATTTGAATTTGTGGTAATGTGTGGTGTTTGCAACTCACATCTAAATACTTGTAGGCGTAGGGGGTGGGGCACCATACATATGCAATAAACACATTATACATATGAGACATGGTTTAGATTATGAAGATCTAGCTAGAGCTAGAAATGTAATGTGATTTGAAATCAAAATAAAGTGGATTCAAAAAATCTAGTTCGAGTTCATATAGTACACATAGTTCATATGTAACTCGAGACTAATCATGTGGTGTGCTGTGAAGATAATACACAAACGATGGTTTAACTTGATAATAACGATGATTGTAGATCTTATTAAAACAGAGAAATGAATTCAAATGCTTTGACTTCACAACAATCATTACTGTAGATCTTATTCAAATAGAGAAATGAATTCAAATTTAGTTCATATTGAAGCGGTAGTATATACGTTTGGAATGCACTAAAACATTCATTTGAGTAGTAGGTTGCATGCATTATACATGTAGCGAAATATTTTAAGTGAACATAACATGAATTCAAAGTTTTGAATGACATTTGTAGTGCGCATTGATTTGGTACAGTACATGTTAGGCTTGTCCGGAAATTTCATCCCGCGCCTTGTTAACCCGAAATATTTAAGATATATCTTTGTCTCGTTGTGCTCCGACAACTCCCTCCATATCAACCCGCGCCTTGCTATTCCGAAATTACAACGCGCGCAAAAACTCCCACCTCCTGTGAAATCCCCACATGTGAAATGGCCGTGGTACCCCTAAACCGAAAGAACCACCTCAAATCGATGGTGGTACTTTCGTAACAAACCCCACATTTCAGACAAGTGCATCTCCAAGCCATGGTTCCCCACTGCCATCCCATGCGCCCACCCATTTGTACACCGAGGCCGCAAAAACCCGCGACGAAACCCCACACCATGCTCCATCCGCCACCTAGCCGGAGCCTCTTCCCCGACGACGTCGTCCACAGTAACACCTCGACGTCCCTCATCCACCGTACCGGATGAGGATCCGTCGTCGATCTCATCGTCCCGCTGGTTCAGCCACCCCGTCCTCCACCTCCAAGGAGCTACCCCAACGTTCCCCTCCTCTTTCGCGCCACCTCCATTCTCACACTGCCGACTTCACCTGCACCATCGGAAGAGCATCATCATCACCGTTTCCTCGGATGAAGCTGCGACGTAATCGGCGCCACCAAAGAGGTTGTACACTAATCGCAGCATTTTCTTCTTGATTCGATCTCACGGTGCTGGCGGCGCTCGGTCCCAAGCCGACACGACGCGGCTCCATCCACGGCGGCGTCGCTGGCCACTTCCTCCATGGCTTCGCTCCCTCGGCGGCGACGTCCACATCAGTAGGAGCTGCTGCTACTTTAGCTCTTGCTCGCTCGCGCTACTGCTCTGCTCTTGCTCTCAGTCCCCTGCCTGGTCTGCTCTTGCTATTGCTCTTGCTCGTGCTGCTCGCGCTGCTGCTCTCGCTCTTGCTCTTGCTTGCGATGCTGCTCCGATTTAGCTACACTTCAGTCGACTGAATTGATTTTTGGGTCAGTCAGAGGTGGGGGGGGGGGCTCGTCGGGGTGAAGGAAGAACCAGCCGCAGCGGGGAGGGGGGCTCACCAGAGAGGTACCCCACTATCTATCTTAGGTTTCAGGATGGGGGCACTGGTCGCCGGCGGTGGCAGGGCGTTGGCGGGGCGGTGGCATGGGGATTGCCGGAGAAAAAGCTCGTCACAGGGGGGGCTAGAGGGATGGCCGGGGAGGCGGGGGACCGACGGTGGGGAGTGTTTTCGGGGCGGGCTGGGCGGCGCACCGCCAGCCGCGAGCGGCAGGTGGCTGCAGTTTGGTCGGTGGTGGCTGGCGGCTCAGGGGGGTGGAGGTTGAAGATGAACCGTAGGCCCTTGATTTCGTATCCGACGGCTACAAAATAGACTAACCAGAGATGAAAAAGTCAGCCGACTGACGTGTAGCCTCACCTTGCTAGTGCGTTCAGTTTCGACAGCAAAATTCAGTTTCGACAGTTAAGTTCAGTTTCAACAGTTAAGTCCAGAGATGAGCGGCCGATGTATGTTACATCTAGCACTTTGTGGTTATGTATTTTATGTCATGTATTGGAGATGCTATTTGAATTCCACTGAGGTTAACGTTGTTCGTTGTCTCCTTCAGCCTCGGTGTCGTACAACTCACCGGAGCTGCTCCAACGACGAAACCCTCCATCAAAGCGGAGCAATACCTCGGGCTCCATCTCTAGACGCCTAAGATCTTCTTCCCCTCCTCCGACAGCAAAGTCAGCCGGAGCATCCTCACCGGCCAAGCCAATCACGCTGAGATCGACATGGCTTCGCCAAAGAGGTTGTACACTTGTTGCATATCTTTTTTACTCTAGATGTTATATATATTGTCCACTGAGCACACAGATTTGTTCCTTTAGTGTCTCCTTGAAAGAAAAAACGTAGGAATTTTAATTTTCACTTGTCATGCTTTTCAAATTCCTATTCATGAAGCACAAGACTAAGAGATAGTAGCATAATAGCATTATAACCGTACATTTTCTTGTGGTTTGACTTAATCTCACCTTGCTTCTTTGCATCCTGTGAACTTCCAATTGTTGTGAATCAAACACCCAGATTGGCAGAAAACCTGTGTTTTTAAATTCTCTGTTTTGCACGTGTATTCCTATCCTATTCCTGTCTATTTCCTATCCCTGCATTGTTGGAATCCTCCAATTCAAACGAGCCCATACAAAATTACTTCTCTTACAAATAGTTGTCAAAGAAAACTTTGTGTGGTTTGTCCCGCTCCTGCTGCGCCGTCGTCCACCCCAGCTCAGCTGCTCCAACGACAGAAGGGTCTAGCACAGCAGGGATCCGGCCTCCAGACTGTCTTTCGTCGCCTCAGATCTTCTTCCCCGCCGCTGGGAGCCATGAAAACTGCATTGCCATCATCAACCGAGCAGATGACCTCGAGGACTACACGGGTCCGCAAGAGAGGTCGCACCCTTTCGTGTCTGCTTACGTTATGCATCGCTTAACATTACATGCTACTTTATCATCATGTTCACCGATTAGACTCTGAGTCAGCTCCAAACTAATGGTCAAACTTGAGTTTTAAATTTTCATGGGGTACATATCGGGGCCGCTATCAATAGTATCTATCTACTAAATCGTTAATCTCCGGTGTCTACTATGAGTTTCATGTTGGGTGGGAAACAAATAGTAAAGAAGTCGTTATCTGTATTTTTTAACTGAAGCCATTATCTGCCTGCTATTATTGGTTATGGGTCTATCCACAGGTTGCTACCATCACTCTGGATTTCTGCATGCACTCCTTACATAATCTCACTATGTTTTATTCCTATGCATGACATTTATTGTAAACAATGGAATTGAACATGTAGAGCAAAAGAGACGAGCCTTGCGTGGCAATAAAATTTCATGCATACGTCGCTCCATGGTAGGCGCAAAGGCAGCCCCCTCCATGCATTTCAGATTGTAATCGAGAGGAAGATATCTGTTCTGAGGGGGATTTAGAAGGAGAAGACAACTCCTATTTACCTCCTGAGGTCTTCTCTCTAACTTGGCATGCTGATGTTGGTTACATCATGCATATGGTGTCTTGCATTGCTTACTTTATACATCAAATATGTCATCTGCTTAGTTTAGACATCCTTTGTGCGAATACCTAGTTTTGGTATGACCTAGGCTAGCCTTCATGTTTGCATCATGTTTAAATTTCATTGAAATTTTAAATGGGGATTTGTGAAACCCTCAGAATCATTCTGGAAATGACCCTAATAAAAAAATTGCTCCAAAAAGGTCCAAGAAAATGCTCATGTTGCTCTCTGAAAATATTGGACAGAGATAAAAATCAAACCAACATTTTCAGGAGCTCATAAGTATTTATTTTGGGCATTTGGAATTAATACAGTAGTTATTTGCTTTGGATATGTATTGTTATATATATATAATATTGTCCAAAAATTATGCGAGTAGTTGAGGAGCTCTGGAATAATACAACTAGCCCCTGCAAAAATTGGCATAAGAAAATAAAATGGTTTAGTCTTTTTATTAAACCAAACAAATGTCAGAAAAACAGAAAAGAAAACAAAAATAGAGAAATGCTTACCTGGACCTTACCTACGGCCTGGCACTGTGGGGACCAGCAGGCCGGCCCAGCCCACCAGGCCTCTGCCAGTCATCCCCTTCCTCTCGCCAGGAGGACGAGAGGCGCGTGCCCGGCGCCTACGGCCACACGCCGTGGCCACCTCCTGCTTCCGCCGACGCGGGAGAGGCTCCTAAGCCGCTGTGTACTCCCCCGACCCTCTCTCACTCTCTCCCCAAGTCAATCCCCTTTCCTCTGTCTCTCCCCCTCGCTTTTTCTCCCGCGCCCAAGCGTTGCCGTCGCTGCATCTCATCGCTGTCATACCTACCGCCTCCCCCTCGCCCTCTCTCCGTGTCTGCAAGCTCCGCTACGACCTCCTCTTCGTCCCCGATGAGCCACGCACCGCCGGACGCCCTGCTGCCTCGCCATCGGCCCGTCTTCTCCGCGCACGGCCACCGGATCGCCATCGCCGTTACGCCGCCGTCTGGTCCTGCCCGAGCTTGTTGAGCCTCCCTACCGACTCCATGTGAGCCCCTGCTTCGTTTACCCCTAACTCCATGCCCTTTTTCGAGCTCTAGCTGCCTCCTCCACCGGAGCCGAGACGCACCGCCGCACGAGCTTGACGCCGGCGACACTCTGGTGACCATTTGGTCCCGGGCATGCGTCCAATGTATTTGCCGCACCGCGTAGAAGCCATAGGTGCTATCCCCGCATCACCACGGCTGTTGTAGCCTCGACCCCGAGCTCACCCGAACTCCGGCCGCCGCCAAGCTTGCTGCTGCCACCACCACAGACCACCGTAGCCCCCCATGCATGCTCCATTAGGTGCGCGCGAGCTCCAGCTAGCCGTAGAGGCCAACTGCGTCACAAACCGCCGCCTGTAGCGTGAGCCCGAGCAACTCCGGCGAGCCTCCGCCGCGAGATGTGGTCGCCGGTGCTTAATCTGGCGACGCTGACATGGAAGGATTAGATTAGGTGCTAATCACCCAGTTAATCAACCCCGAGTGGATGACATGTGGGACCCGCACTATTAGTGACACAATTTAATTTAAATAACCCCTGTTAACCCCTTGAGTCAATGACAGGTGGATCCCACCAATTAGATTTGACTTTGGTTAATGCTGACGTCACCGTGACCTAGTGCTGACGCAATAAATGATTCTGCATTATTTCTATTTTGGAAATTCCAGAAAATTAGCTAAACTTCAAAAATCCATAGAAATTCAACCGTAGCTCAGATTGAAATAATTTATATATGAAAAATTATCAGAAAAATTCAATCTATCCATCTGTACCATTTTCATGCATGGCAAACTAACTTATACATGTTGTATATGAGCATTTATAAAGGCTTATTTTGGAGTTGCCTTTGAAACTTTGGTTCAAATGGACATCATGCAAATAAATGCTAGATGCATTAACTCAAACAACATCACATACTCATGCCATATTCATGCATCATACTATTGCATATGCTTGTGTTTGATTATCGACACCGTTCCTTCTCGATAGGTCCTGCTCGGGAGACCGATCCAGAGTACCTGTCAGTGGAGCAGTGCCCCCCTGTTGATCTACCAGGCAAGCAAACCACCTTGTTCATTCCGATACAATCCTACTCTCTCGCTCCTGCTCTCATTTATAGCATTAGGACAACAACGATTCAACTACTACTTTATGCTGCGGTAGTTGAACCCATTCCTCTGCATGACCTGTCATTGCCACAGTAAATAGTTAAAACCCACTAGCATGTGTAGGAGTTGATTGAGCCATGTTGTGTTCCTACCATGCATTGCCTGCTATTGCTTAGAGTATGTCAGGTCTGATTCATCGGGAATGAATTGGAGTGTTACGATATGTTCTGGTGCTGACAGTTAAGCGTGTGAACACGATTTGGTAAAGGTAGCGGTGAGAGGCCATGTAGGAGTACATGGTGGGTTGTCTCATTGGGACCGTCCTTAAGAACTAAGTTCTGTGTAAGTTGTCCAATGAATAGCTACTACCACACATTGGGTTTCGGTAACTCGACCCCTCTCGACTTATTAGCCAACTTGATCACTGTCCAGGAGTTGCAACTAGTTTCTGGTGTTTGTAGGTAGTGCTATTTTTCTACCAAGTGGCACCCGGCAGGGTGGACTTGGGACGGACTAGGCACCGTGGCCGGGTGTACCGAGTGGCACCCAGATGGTGGGCTCGGGAACCCTGTACACATCGTTTGGGGCCGTGAGCAAAACCCCGGCCGGATCTCCTTGCGGATGGAAACCGAATAGGCGATAAACCTAGACTAGAGTCTTGTGTGGTTAGTTAGGTCGTGGCCGACACCCTTGCCAGGCTTCCGCTTGAAGGTTGCCGAGATACAGGACGTGTACATGGTGATAAGTGGTGATAGCGTGTGTGAAGAAGTACACACCTGCAGGGTTATCATGATCTATTCAAATAGTCGTGTCCTCGGTTATGGACTTCTTGGATGCTTCCGTGGTACATAGACAACTTAAAGTGGATACTCTAAAATGCTCAAGACAAGTGTGAGTGCTATGGATGGCCTCCTCATGGAGAGAGGGGGATGAATCCATAGTAGTGTATTGACGTGGTGACTAGTGGACTCGTGTGCGCTGCCTCACCTCAAAGAAGTTTCTCATTGTCGTAGAACAGGTTAGCCACTGAGTCAAAGTTGGCTTGCTGCAACTAAACCCCACATTACCTTCTTGATACAAATGCATGTATGATAGGATCTGATGTAAGTTTTGCTGAGTACCTTTGTACTCACGTTTGCTTTATTTATGTTTTGCAGGTGAGACATCTGTCTCACTAGTAGTACCGCTTGGACTTCGATGAGTAGCTTGTTACCTCAGCTAAGATCTTGTACCCTTGGGAGGGACTTCTAGATAGTCAGGCTTCTCAGCCTTTTCCTTTTGTAGTTGTCTGTACTCAGACATGTAATGCTTCCGTTGCTTGTATGCTCTGAATGATGGGTCATGTGACCCCTGTTTGTATTTAATGCTATGTGGCTCTTCTGGGCCTTTATCTATATGAGTTTGCGTTATGTTGTGATGCCATGTTGTACAACACATACTGGCATGTTATGCATACGTGTGACGTGTATTGCTATGTGTGGGATCCGACAACCTAGTTGTTTATCCTTGGTAGCCTCTCTTATGGGGAAATGTAGTCTGGTGATTCCACCGAGCCATAGTAGTCCGCTACAGCCTGGTTTACCTGGAGTCCTGCTAGCCCAGCACTACTGCTCCGGAACACTTAGACTGGCCGGCATGTGATTCACTTCATTCCTGTGTCTGTCCCTTCGGGGAAATGTCACGCGATGACATCCGGAGTCCTGTCTAGCCTGCTACAGCCCGGGTTCCCGAAGTCCTGTTAGCCTAGTTGCTACAGCGCGGTTTCACACGCTGCTGACCGACATGCTCGATGTTGTTTCATGTATGCTTGTCCCTGTAAGCTAGTGCCACTTTGGGTTCACGACTAGTCATGTCGGCCCGGGTTCTCTGTCATATGGATGCTAGCAACACTATCATATACGTGAGCCAAAAGGCGCAAACGGTCCCGGGCCATGGTAAGGCGACACCCGTGGGAATACCGTGTGTGAGGCCGCAAAGTGATATGAGGTGTTACATGCTAGATCGGCGTGACTTAGAATCGGGGTCCCGACAGCTTTGATATCAGAGCCTGACTACCTGTAGGATTACCAAGCCAACCTGGTCGAAGTTGAGTCTAGAAATTCTTTAGCTATATAGGGGAATTGATTGTGGAAGGGAACGTAAGGCTCTTTTTACTCCTTATACCTCATGCCTTCTGATCTGTGTCATCCTATCTTTCCTACGGGGTTAAGGAACTAGGCTTTCTCTTCCGTCTATCAGGATCACGTGTTACTACTCCGTAGTCTCTAAGGATTGGTTGACCTAAGTCATATCCCAGTTCGAGTACCTCCGGTGTAGCCTGTTTAGTAATATCTCAGAACCTCAAGTGATGATGTTGAGTTTGGTGCTACCCCGTCTTTTGCAGAATGTCTCATTTTGAGCATTTTACTGTCGTTATGCTGCCAGAATTGTCCTAGGAGTTCAAGAGATAGTATTTTCCTTCTACTATATTCTACATCCTTATGATGATGCTGAATCCATCCTCATTTCCTTGGTTGGTTCTTCAGGATGTCGTCGGTTAACCGAAGTTCTGTTGCTCGTAGTCGGAACCACGGAGATGGTAGGGATGAGGATCCTCCCGACCAGTCTTCATTGGCAGAGTTCATGTTAGAGATGGAGAGGAACAAGCGTGAGTCTAACCGCTTGTTAGCACATATCGAGAAGAACACCGCACCCTAGTGCAAAGAGTCAGCGACCATCTATGATTTCATTGGTCTGAAACCACCTACCTTCCATCATTCCATTGAACCACTCGATGCAGATGACTGGCTTCATAGTATCACTCACAAGCTGCGTTCTACGAACGTAGCTGAAGGTAACAAGGTCACCTACACTTCTTATCATCTGGAAGGTCCTGCCAGTATTTGGTGGCAGAACTATGAGGCTATGCTTCCAGCTAACCAGATACCTACCTGGAGAGATTTCACTGAGGCTTTTCGCGAACATCACATCCCTCTGGCCCTCATTGACCACAAGAGAGAAGAGTTATGTAGTTTCACCCAGAGTAAGATGGCTGTTGATGCTTATAGTAGAGAGTTTGAGAACCTTGCCCGCTATGCTACAGAAGAGGTGTCCACAGACGCCAAGAAGCAGGCTAGGTTCCGGAAGGGTCTCAACCCCAAGTTGCGTCGTGATCTCCACTTGCATCATTGCAATACATTCCAGGCTCTCGTGAACAAGGCCATTAACGCAGAGACAGCTCAACTCACTTACGAGGAGTCTCGTAAGCACACCCATGATTTGGGTTCTTCCTCCGGTTCTACTTCGTAGAAGCGCCGGATTTGGGTTCCGAACTGCGCTCTTCCACCCGGTTATACACCGAGGCCTTCTTTTGTGGCACCTTACCCAATTCATTTACATGCTCCACCCAGGCCTATTGGTAGACCGCTTGTCAAAGCGGGTCCACGTCCTACTTCAGGGACTTGTTTCACATGCGGAGAGCCAGGACACTATGCCCGTGACTGCTCTCAAACCAACTATGCTCCACCCCCGCCTGAGAAGTCTGTTGGCCGTGGTAAGCCATCACACAAGATGATTAGTGTCAAGTCATCTCCCACTGAACGTGGATGTGTGCATCATGTCTCAGCTAAAGACACTCATGATGATCCGGATGTCGTTCTTGGTACACTCCTTGTCAACTGCCATCCAGCTTCGGTTCTGTTCGATACCGGAGCATCTCACTCCTTCATCTTTGAAGGCTATGCTTGTTTGCACGACATGTCATTTTGTGATATGCCAACTCCACTTGAAATCCAAAATCCAGGGTCTAGATAGCAAACTACCAGAATAAGCCATGGTAATGAAATCTTTGTTGACAGACTTGTATTCCTTGCATCACTTGTAGCCCTCAAGTCTTCAGATATTAACATCATCTTGGGTATGGACTGGATGACAGCTCATCATGCCAAGATTGATTGTTTCACCAGGTCTGTTCAGCTTACACACCCATCTGGCAAGATAGTCACTGTCTCCACTAGAGTTGCAAAGCGCCAACTCTATTCTCTTAATGCCAACCCTCTTCCTGACCTTGAAGATATCACGGTAGTCCGTGACTTCCTGGATGTCTTTCCAGAGGAACTGCCAGGTATTCCACCTGACAGAGATGTAGAGTTTGTCATAGATCTTATCCCAGGAACCGCTCCAATCTCTAGGAGACCTTACAAGATGGCACCCTTAGAACTAGCTGAGCTTAAGAAACAACTCGATGAATCCTTGCAAAAGGGTTTCATCCGTCCTAGTTCTTCTCCCTGGGCTTGCCCCGTCCTCTTCATCAAGAAGAATGATGGAACGGACCAAATGGTTGTAGATTATCGTCCCGTTAATTTGGTCACGATAAAGAACAAGTATCCGCTCCCCAGGATCAATGATCTGTATGATCAGCTCGCTAGATCCTCAGTCTTTTCCAAGATGGATTTGAGGTTAGGCTACCATCAAATCAAGATCAGAAACGGGGACATTCCTAAGACGGCTTTTGTCACTCGTTATGGCCAGTACGAGTACACCGTCATGTCCTTTGGTCTAACTAATGCTCTAGCTACATTCTCTCGCTCGATGAACTCGATCTTCATGGAGTACTTAGATAAGTTCGTCGTGGTTTACCTCGATGATATTCTTATTTACTCGAAGAACGAGGAAGAACATGCCGAACATCTTCGACTTGTGTTAGAGAAACTCAGAGAGCACTGCCTTTATGCCAAGTTCTCCAAGTGCGAATTTTGGTTGCCAGAAGTGACCTACCTGGGCCACGTGATATCTGGTAAGGGCATTGATGTCAATCCCAAGAGAGTTCAGGCCGTTCTTGATTGGACTCCGCCTGAAACAGTTAAGCAAGTTAGGAGTTTCCTTGGCCTAGCCAGTTATTGTCGCCGCTTCATTGAGTACTTCTCCAAAGTGGCCAAACCTCTCATGGAACTTCTCAAGAAAGATAAAAAGTTTGAGTGGTCCCCACAGTGTGAGCACAGTTTTCAGGAACTAAAAAGACGCCTAGCTTCTGCTCCCATACTTGTGCCACCGGATTTCACTAAAGACTTTGTTATCTACTGCTACGCCTCACGACAGGGACTAGGTTGCATTCTTATGCAAGATCACCATGTGATTGCCTATGCATCTCGATAGTTGCATCCACATGAGGAGAATTATCCTACACATGATCTAGAGCTTGCAGCCGTAGTCTATGCACTTAAGACCTGGCGACATTAGCTTCTTGGTAAGCGTTGTGAGATTTACACCGATCACCAGAGTCTGAAGTATATCTTCACCCAACCAGATTTGAACCTTAGGCAAAGACGTTGGTTGGAGTTGATCTCAGATTACGACTTAGGTATTACTTACAACCCAGGAAAGGGCAATGTCATGGCTGATGCGCTAAGTCATAAGTCCTATTGCAACAATCTCATGTTGCAGCAGGGCCAACCACTTCTCCATGAGGAATTCTGTAAGCTTAACCTTCACATTGCTCCTCGTAGATTCCTTTCTACCTTTGTGGCGAAACCTACTCTTGTGGATCATATCGTAGAAGCCCAGAAGCATGATACGGGGATTACCCGGATCAAGAGAAACATTGCCAAGGGCATTGCTGGTAGTTTCTCTATAGATGATCGAGGTGTTGTTTTCTTCGGGAATCTCTGGTGGTTCCCAAGAAGCAACATCTTCAGCAATTAATCCTTAAGGAGGCGCATGAATCTCCTCTCACGATTCATCCCGGTAGTACTAAAATGTATCAGGACCTACGCCAGAGCTTCTGGTGGACTAGGATGAAAACAAAAATCGCTGAGTTCATTGCTAACTGTGACGTTTGTCATCGCATTAAGGCAGAACATCAAAGGCCTGCTGGCACCCTTCAGCCTTTAGCTATTCCTGAGTGGAAATGGGATAAAGTTGGTATGGACTTCATCACCGGCTTTCCCAGGACCAAGAGAGGGAATAATGCTATCTTCCTAGTCATTGATCGTCTTTCCAAAGTGGCTCACTTCCTACCTGTTCGAGAGAGTATCACTGCTAGTCAGCTCA
Source organism: Triticum aestivum (assembly GCF_018294505.1). Lineage (NCBI taxonomy): Eukaryota > Viridiplantae > Streptophyta > Magnoliopsida > Poales > Poaceae > Triticum > Triticum aestivum. Next base: position 289,208,625 of record NC_057797.1, on the reverse strand, counting down.
CTGACTTATATATTTCTCGAATAGTGTCACTTCATGGTGTTCCACTAGAGATTAGTTCAGACCGTGGTAGTCTTTTCACTTCTCATTTCTGGGAGAGTTTCCAAACTGCCATGGGCACCGATCTTTCCTTCAGTATCGCTTTCCGCCCTCAATCAAGTGGTCAGGTGGAAAGGGTCAACCAAATTCTCGAAGACATTCTTAGAGCTTGTGTTATCTCATTCGGTATGGACTGGGAGAAGTGTCTTCCCTTCGCCGAGTTTGCTTATAACAATAGCTACCAATCCAGCCTCAAGAAAGCTCCTTTTGAGGTTCTGTATGGACGAAGATGTCGAACACCTTTGAACTGGTCAGAAACCGGTGAAAGACAATTCTTTGGACCAAATATGATCCAGGAGGCAGAAGAGCAAGTTCGCATCATTCCTGAGAATTTGAAAATAGCCCAATCTCGTCAAAAGAGCTAGTATGACCGTAGTCATAAGTGGATTAGGAAGTTGGTGACAAAGCTTACCTTCGGGTTACCCCTTTGAAGGGTACCCATCGATTCGGTATCAAGGGCAAGTTGGCGACAAAGCTTACCTTCGGGTTACCCCTTTGAAGGGTACCCATCGATTCGGTATCAAGGGCAAGTTGGCTCCTCGTTACATTGGTCCTTTTCGCATTCTCGCTAAACGACGAGAGGTTGCCTACTAGTTGGAACTACCCCCACATCTTTTCCGAGTACAAGATGTCTTCCACGTCTCTCAACTCAGGCGTTGCTTCTCGGATCCCATCCGCGGAGTGGACCACGAAACGCTTGATCTCCAAGATAACCTCACTTATCGAGAGTACCCTGTTTGCATTCTTGATCAAGCAGAGTGTGTCACTCGACGTCATAACATTAAGTTTCTAAAGGTTCAGTGGTCTCATCATTCCGAGAGAGAAGCTACCCAGGAGCGTGAAGATCGTCTTCGACTTGAGTACCCCACTTTCTTTCCGCCGACCCCTGAATCTCGGGACGAGATTCTTTTCAGTGGGGGTGAGTTGTCACATCCCTAGTTCTGGTATGACCTAGGCTAGCCTTCATGTTTGCATCATGTTTAAATTTCATTGAAATTTGAAATGGGGATTTGTGAAACCCTCAAAATTATTCTGGAAATGACCCTAATAAAAAAATTGCTCCAAAAAGGTCCAAGAAAATGCTCATATTGCTCTCTGAAAATATTGGACAGAGATAAAAATCAAACCAACATTTTCAGGAGCTCATAAGTATTTCTTTTGGGCATTTGGAATTAATGCAGTAGTTATTTGCTTTGGATATATATTGGTATATATATAAAATATTGTCCAAAAAATATGCCAGTAGTTGAGGAGCTCTGGAATAATACCACTAGCCCCTGCAAAAATTGGCATAAGAAAATAAAATGGTTTAGTATTTTTATTAAACCAAACAAATGTCAGAAAAATAGAAAAGAAAACAAAAATAGAGAAACGCTTACGTGGACCTTACCTACGGCCTGGCACTGTGCGGCCCAGCCCACCAGGCCTCTGCCAGTCATCCCCCTCCTCTCGCTAGGAGGATGAGAGGCGCGTGCCCGGCGCCTGCGGCCACACGCCGTGGCCACCTCCTGCTTCCGCCGACGCGGGAGAGGCTCCTAGAGCCGCCACATACTCCCCCGACCCTCTCTCACTCTCTCCCCGAGTCGATCCCCTTTCCTCTGTCTCTCCCCCTTGCTTTTTCTCCCGCGCCCGAGCGCTGCCGTCGCTGCAGCTCGTCGCCGTCGTTGCTACCGCCTCCCCCTCGCCCTCTCTCCGTGTCTGCAAGCTCTGCTATGACCTCCTCTTCGTCCCCGATGAGCCACGCACCGCCGGACGCCCTGCTGCCTCGCCATCAACCCGTCTTCTCCGCGCACGGCCGCCGGATCGCCATCACCGTTACGCCGCCGTCTGGTCCTTCTCCAGCTTGCTGAGCCTCCCTACCGACTCCATGTGAGCCCCTGCTTTGTTTACCCCTAACTCCATGCCCGATTACAAGCTCTAGCTGACTCCTCCACCGGAGTCGAGACGCACCGCCGCACGAGCTCGACGCTGGCGACACTCTGGTGACTATTTGGTCCCGGGCATGCCACCAATGTATTCGCCGCACCACGTAGAAGCCATAGGTGCTAACCCCGCATCCCCACGGCCGTTGTACCCTCGACCCCAAGCTCACCCAAGCTCTGGCCGCCGTCAAGCTTGCTGCTGCCACCACAGGCCACTGTAGCCCCCCATGCCTGCTCCATTAGGTGTGCGCGAGCTCCAGCTAGCCATAGAGGCCAACCACGTCACAAACCGCCGCCTGTAGCGCGAGCCCGAGCAACTATGGCGAGCCTCCGCCATGAGATGTGGTCGCCGGTGCTTAATCCGGCGACGCTGACGTGGCAGGATTAGATTAGGTGCTAATCACCCAGTTAATCAACCCCGAGAGGATGACATGTGGGACCCACACTATTAGTGACACAATTTAATTTAAAAAACCTCTGTTAACCCCCTGAGTCAATGACAGGTAGATCCCACCAGTCAGATTTGACTTTGGTCAATGCTGACGTCACCGTGACTTAGTGCTGACGCAATAAATGATTCTGGATTATTTCTATTTTGGAAATTCCAGAAAATTAGCTAAACTTAAAAAATTCATAGAAATTCAACCGTAGCTTAGATTGAAATAATTTATATATGAAAAATTATCAGAAAAATTCAATATATCCATCTGTACCATTTTCATGCATGACAAACTAACTTATACATGTTGTATATGAGGAAACACATGAATGGCATTTATAAAGGCTTATTTTGGAGTTGCATTTGAAACTTTGGTTCAAATGGACTTTCATGCAAATAAATGCTAGATGCATTAACTCAAACAACATCACATACTCATGCCATGTTCATGCATCATATTTTTGCATATGCTTGTGTTTGATTGTCGACACCATTCCTTCTCGATAGGTCCTGCTCGGGAGACCGATCCAGAGTACCTGTCAGTGGAGCAGTGCCCCCTGTTGATCTACCAGGCAAGCAAACTCCCTTGTTCATTCCGATACAATCCTACTCTCTCGCTCCTGCTCTCATTTATTGCATTAGGACAACAACGATTCAACTGCTACTTTATGCTGCGGTAGTTGAACCCATTCCTCTGCATGACCTGTCATTGCCACAGTAAATAGTTAAAACCCACTACCATGTGTAGGAGTTGATTGAGACATGTTGTGTTCCTACCATGCATTGCCTGCTATTGCTTAGAGTATGTCAGGTCTGATTCATCGGGAATGAATTGGAGTGTTATGATATGTTCTGGTGCTGAGAGTTAAGCGTGTGAACACGATTTGGTAAAGGTAGCGGTGAGAGGCCATGTAGGAGTACATGGTGGGTTGTCTCATTGGGACCGTCCTTAATAACTGAGTTCTCTGTAAGTTGTCTAATGACTAGCTACTACCACACATTGGGTTCCGGTAACTCGTCCCCTCTCGACTTATTAGCCAACTTGATCTCCGTCCAAGAGTTGAAACTAGTTTCTGGTGTTTGTAGGTAGTGCTATTTTTCTACTGAGTGGCACCCGGCAGGGTGGACTTGGGACAGACTAGGCACCATGGCCGGGTGTACCGAGTGGCACCCGGATGGTGGGCTCGAGAACCCTGTACACATCATTTGGGGCCGTGAGCGAAACCCCGGCCGGATCTCCTTGCGGATGGAGACTGAATAGGTGATAAACCTGGACTAGAGTCTTGTGTGGTTAGTTAGGTCATGGCCGACACCCTCGCCAGGCTTCCGCTTGAAGGTCGCCGAGAGCGTGTCAGGACCGGTTTTTTTGGGATATTAATTTCCCAAAAGCGGCCCTTGTGCTCACCAGCCCCAGGATTACTGCTAGCTGATGAGATACCGACTTCTTACAGAAACTCCAAGCAAACTACAAAATATGTAGTACAAGACCATTCTGGCCTATGGGTACAACAATTGGTTTCTAGTGGTTGATGGCGGAAGCGGTTTGCGGATCATCAGCGTCTATGAGACTCCATTTCCCACAGGAACAGCTGACTAGGATAACTCCTATCTTCACGAGGCAGCTATCTCCATTGCGTAGGTTCTGGGGCTGTCATCGCAATGTTCCTTTCCACGCAAGAAATCTGGCCAAGACAATAGCCAGGGACAAGCCAGTGAGTACTTTGAATGTACTCGCAAACATTAAGAACACAGGTATAATATAGCCATTGATAATCCTGCTTTAAAATATACTATGATCACTTCGACAGTTATGAAATAAGGCTCATGATGCACGCAAGTAGATCGTTTAAATAAAACATGAGTAAGCAATCAGGGTGTAGAAATGCAGAGCACCGATCGGGTGTCTAAAGCGACGCCTCGAAAGGATAATAATATGAAGCATGCCTCAGTCAGGCGTCTGAGCGACACCACATAAAGGGCTTATAAGTAGATAAAATATCAAGCATGCCATAGTCGAGCTTCTGTGCGACACCGCATAAAGGGCTTATAAGTAAATAAAATAACAAGCATGCCACAGTCAGGCGTCTGTGCGACACCACATAAAGGGCTTATATAACAATAATCACAATGAGTACCCAGGAGGTAGAACCGTCCCAGGGATACTCAATAATTCAAATAAAATAAATGGTTAGTCCATAATAATCATAATCATAATCATCATACGTCACAAGTTATGATCCATGTTCTAGTTTAGTAGTTTCTCCTCCGAAGACCGACACTAAGACCGACACTTGACCCATCCCAGACTGTAGTCCTTAACCATGGACACGGCTATTCGAATAGGTTTAATATCTCTGCAGAGGGTGTACTCTTTACCCACGAGTAATGGATTCCTTTAGTCCATCGGGACTAATTCCGTCTATGGTCTTTTAATTGAAAACACCCTAACCGCACACACCAGCCAAACTCACCGGTGTCTGGAATCACCCTTGACACCTGTTAAGCAAAACTCTAAGTGGGGAGGCTACAACCTCGACTTAGAATGGGATCACAAAATTTATACCGCACGCAAACTGGGGGAGCTACCCCCTTCAGCTACAACCGAAAACACAAATGCCCCCGGACCGGATGACTGGCTTTAATCCAGGGCCATGGAACCCTCATCGCAGTCTCTGTATGGTGTGTGCTAGACAGGGGTTGACAACTTACTGAACCGTACCCTACCTACGGCAGGGACAAGTGGAAGCACGAAACAAGAATGGGGGTTACTGGAACAAGACTCGATCTACGACCGACTCAGGAGGCTTAAGTATTTCCTGCATGATTAGCTCAAGGATAATATTTCACATCCATCAGACACAACCACCACTCATCATACCTCCCCCTGCCCCACCGGTCATAACCGTCTCGACGAGGGACAAGCTCGTGTCTACCCAAGAGAGAGACTTTCCCGGATCCTTCCCGGTAGGCATGAGAGGCATATGAGGGTGATTGCTATCACAAGTATGTCCATTGCCAACAGCAAAAAATTTCATCTTTGCACTCAAAGCGTATGATCATTTCGTCACAAACACATAACGGATACTCCGTGTCATGGTGGAGTTGTAACTGCATCAAACAACACACGATAATATTATGCCTGAGTTCAGAAATACTTGCCTTCAATGTGTGGAGAGGTGAGGTGCCCTCCAAAACTTTTGAAAGTTATATCTCCCTTCCAAATTCCTATTTTCAAAAATATTCCAATAACACATACTTCAAAAATAGTACAAAAAGTTGTCCTAATTATTTTTGAAATATATCTTAAAATAAACTAGGTGAAATTTGAGAGAGGTAGGAAAAAGAATCAATTCATTTGGAGTTTTATTTAAAAATACATAGCCAGTCAAAGTTTCAGTCAAACTTTGTTTCTAAAATAACATAGAAAAGAAAACGTTTCGACGAGAATACGCTTTCAAAGTAGGGGAGACGTACTTTTGGCTGTTTGCGTTTTCACGTAAAACACGCGGGCGCGGCTGGGTCGCTGACACTGGGTCCAGGGGGCCCACTGGTCAGGTTTGACCAGTCCTCTCTCCCTCCTCTTCCTCTGCCCGAACGGAGGCGAGGCTCCGGCGATCAACGGTGGCAAACGGCGGCTCCCCGTGGGCTCTAGAGGGTCGGGATAGATCCGCAAGACTGGGGCAGTCCTCCCGGTGGCCGTTGGGTCGGCGGGGTGGAGGGAATCGCAAGCGACGAGCTCCGCGGCGGAGGAAGCTTCGGGTGAAATTGGGGTTCTGGGTTGCGGTGGCTCTGGGTTGCGTTTGAGGGGTTGGGTAACTCCGCGAGGTTGAGGGGAGTCGAGTGGTGGCGCTAGATGGACGGGAGGGGCTCGAGTTGCGACGCACGGCACCGGAACGAGGCGGAGGCCGCACTGATCGGAGACGGGGAAGAAAGCTTCCCGCTGTCGATTGCTGGCCGTGGTACTCTAGAGAGGTGGCTTGAGGTCGCCTGAATGCTTAGTCGAGCTCGGGGTTCCCTTTTATAGGCAGCCAAGGTCAGTTCTGCGGCGGCCGTGGATAAGCTCATCAGCGACCGTCATTCTATAGGGGCAGGGCAACGTGGCAGCGACGAGCACTAGCGGACGCGTTTGCGGATGAGATCGAGCTGTCCCAGGGGCAGCTGGCACGCTGGGGAGGCTCGGGCGGTGCTGCCATGGCCGGAGCCTGCTGTGGCCTGCCGCTAGTTGCCACGGCTGACCTGACGGCGGCGCTCTGGAGCTCCAGGGGCGGCTCTGCGGCGAGGGAGGGGTCGGGTGCGTCGACTGGGAGAGGGAAGGGCCAGAACGGGCGCGGGGCGTTGGCAGTGGGACGCGGCGGCTCGGTGCACGCGCGTGCAAAACGTGCGCTCTGGGCGCGCCCAGAGCACGCACGGCAGGTGTTCGGCGAAATGCCAGGGGACTCCAATCCACAAGAGGTTAAGCAGGGAGGGGCTATTGGCTAGGGCAAAGCTATGGGACATGCTGGTTAGGCAAGGCAAGCAAGTCCAGTGTGCAAACTAAAAACCATGCCAAAACTGGCCATGCACACCAGGTGTTTGACAAAATGCTAAGGGCATCTAGGCAACTCTTGGGGTGGCCCAAATTTCCAGATCATAGTCTCTTTGGATGAATAAGAGGGTGGTGAAGTTAGTTTGCCAAAAGCTCAAACTTGTTAGTGCAAGTTTTGCAAAACTCCAGTTTTGGACAGAAGGAAAAAGGCATGATTTCATGAACCAAAAGTGCTCCAATGAGTCCAACCTCCTGGACTTAAAGGTTTTGTAGCATGGGCTATAAGTAGGAAAAGGAATCATAGCTAAAAGGGAAAGTTAAAAGGTGGTTGCTGTACAAATCACCATGCTGGACCAGAATGAAAAAGAGGTTGATTCACTCAAATTTTTCAAAGAACATCAATGGGTTTTTGCATAAAGTTGCATAATATACTCCTATGAGTATCCCAAAAATTTTGTGGAGGCTAGAAAGAAATATTTAAATGGGTCGTGGTGCAAAATTGCCCACTGGACCAGATTTGAAAATTTGGCGTAGAGATCAAAATATTAAATGAATGGAATATATTTTTGCATAAAAGTGATTTAAAAACATCACATGACATCTCCAAATTTTGGTGAAAAATTTAAATAAATTTATCAAGTGGTTGTAGTTCAAAAAGAGCTCCAAAACTAATGAAAAATCATTTTAAGGAATAAAGCTCAGAGAGAAATGCTTGTGCAAACAAATTCCACTGATAATAGGAATGCTTTCTTGAGAGGGTAAACAAGTCCAATAATATATTTGAAAGGTTGTCACTTGGGGTAAAACTCCATAATAACCAAGAAAGAATGGTTCTGAAATCAATGGAAAACCCAGAAAATGAAAGTTTGAATTTCGTGGCATAATTTTAGTTAATAAAACAAGGTCAGAATTTTGGGGTGTCACAACACTACCCCCCTTAAGAAAAATCTCGTCCTCGAGATTTGTTAAAAGCTGTTTTGAAAATATATGCAATAAAATGTGGCTACAGTGAGAGGTCAATAAGTGGTGAAAAACCACAGTGTCGAACACTGGCGCTGCGTGGGAAATCTACTGTTAGGGGAAAACGAGAGATTTCTACGCTGGATACCCGAGAGCACAGTGCTCTCACTGGCTGACAGGTGGACCCAGAGTCTACTGTCAGTCTCTTCTCCTTCCTCTGGTTCTCTCTTCTTCCTCTCTCCCGCGTGCTTTCCCGCGCTTTCTCCACCGGCGACGTCTAGCGCGTAGGGCATCTAGGCCGTACCTACGGTAGTGCGCGGCGTGCTAGCTGCCGATGCAGCGTGCACTCACCTTGCGGGCCAGCGTGCTGTTGGCACTACTCGCGGATTCGCCTCCGAACACCGGCGATCGGGCGACGAGCGGCGCTGGTGGACTTCGCCCACCGTACACCGAGCTCGAGCTATAAAACGGCCGAGGTGCTTCTCTCTTCTTCCTCACACCTGGCCTCGCTTCTCCTTCCCCATTTTCCTCCTCCATTTCCGTTTACAGAAGCTAGAGACGAGGTTTTAATGGCGGAGGCGATGCCGGATTGGTACGTGATCCTGATGTGCGGAGGGCTGGCGGCATTGCTGGGGCTCTCCGTGCTCCTGTGTGCGATGATCCTCGATGATCGTCGTGATGCTGCCGCTCAAGTGTTGGCTCTCCGCGGTGGCCGTGATCACGAGGAGTAGGTGTGGTGTTGGGTGCTAACTGTTGTCGGTATACTGGGTAACTTGTACCCGGATGATTACCCACTAACCCCTCCTTCAGAGACTGTGGTGCGTTAGGGAGATGATTAGCCAGATGCAACACGGTTGTGTGGTGTTGCAAGCAGTGTATGTGTCCGAGTGGTTGTGGCAGTGAGCCTGCTGCCGTGGCGCTGCATGAATAAAAATCCATGTCGTGAGGAGACATATGTTGCAGCAACTCAGGGAAAAGAAATCTCACTCCAGGATTTTCACGAGGGAAAATTAGTTAATCAAAATTTACAGCGGCAAAAACTACTCACAACAATTGAAACCAAATATTTATCTCATCGTACTAGTTTTAGAATAACCCGCATGAGATACAACACTTAGCTAAATGCTGGAATAAAAGAACAAGGCAGTGACGTCTAGAACGAAAATGGCAACTGGACAGGGTCCCAAGAAAACGTCTTTGGGACTGGGGCGCACTCTTCTTCTATCGGGGGAAGCGGATTGATCAGTCGATGAACGCGTCTCTCCTGGCCGGGCCTTAGTGGTTTGCCGATGGCGATCTAAGGATTTAAATCAGCGAGGCTCTAGAGATAACCCATCACTCGTTGGGTCAAACGCTCTTGAGCGATGACATGCTGGACAAGGTTGGCCAGTACTGGGTCCCTCTCAATTCTTCCACCGGGGAAGGATGCTACTTCTCCGGGTGCTGCACAGCTCGGAAAGTAATAATACCCTCGTTCGCTGGCATAGGGTACCGCGAATCGAAGGCGAACAATCGCTTCATGTGCAGCCGCTTCTATGGCCATCTGCGGAGTTGGCATAGATTTCCCCAGGAAGGAGACTTCCGTTGGGTCTTGATTTGAGTCTACGGGAGGGATGTGCACTACTGCCCAATATTTCAAGGCGGATGAGGTGATCCTCGACTTGAGCAACTCGTACTGGGGTGGCTGGGTAGAACCCATGGTACTGCAGGTGAAGTCCCACAATATTTTAACAAAGCTACCCGGGGTTGCATCTGGGGTTCTCAGATAAATGCTAGGGCTCGGCATGGCAAGGAATGGTTGTGAGGGTTGCGCACAAGATGAGGGGTACTCGGCAACGTCACAAGGTGGTTATTTATATAGCCTCCAGGCTGGGTTATTCACCATGGTGAGGGGCACTAGCTTGCTGGTTCTACTCTCATGGGGGTCGGGGTCAAAGCCACAGATACACACATCTCCCAAAAGTGATGTGTTACTGTGGGTGCCGTCGGGGTTGGTTTTGGTAGCTACGCCTGAAATTAAAATGCAGCCGTACACCAACGCACTCATGCATGGCCACTATTCAAAATAGGGATGCACAAGCAGGTAGCCCTCCAATATGGTGATACATGATCACAAATTACAGGGCGTGGGATATACTAAGACTTGGTACTACTCGAGTGACTTAGTCCACCTCGTTTATATCTAAGCGGGCATTCCTTGCGGATGTCGAGGCTTCTCCATTGGCCTCATCATCGGAGTTAGCTGTAGGGGGTTGCGGAACCGCAGGATCGGGGTAGTGATGATGACCATCACGGGGATTGTTGGCCACACTCCCGTTGGAGTGTGTTCCCAAAAGGCGATGAAGCACTTCTGGGGTCATCAAAGCACCTTGGTTGATGGCTAGGGCTGACCTCAAGGTCTCGATCGGTTGTCCGAACAACACGACTGGGTTGTCGGCGTCGGGCTCATCTTCTCTTCTCGCTGGGGCTCTGCGGATCTGTTCTCCACGAGTTGCGATCAGATCAAGGGTGATTTGATCGAACAGTCCCTCTAGTGCACTTACATAGCGCACCAGATGCAATAATGCAGGATCCGTCTCGTGATCTCCGTTGGCAACTTGTGGTGGTCTACCATACCCGTCACGGCTGGGGTAGTAGTAGAATGAGCGACAGTTAACTTTGGCCGACAAGTGCCGAAGTTGAACTATAGCTTCTCGAGCAGCTAGTTGGATGGCTTGTGGCTCAAAGGAAGTTGTCCTTCCGGTGAACCTGTAGGGGCGTTCTGGTGATAGACCCCTACCATAGACGTGCACTGTGGCCCAAAATTGACGGCTCTCGCCGCTCATGGACCCTTGGTACACAACATATTTTGGGGGCTCTTCTAAGGCAAAGGCACGGCGGGTGAGGTTTGCTAGCACGGTCACAAAACCTCCAAGGTTGGTTGTTGTGGTCTCATTGTGAACAATGGGGCCAGGCATTATGGCTTGGTGTGGGGTAGAGGTTGTGTTGTGCTGGGTTGAGGCTAGCGTGCCCTTTTATAGAAAAAGGGAACGAAGTCTTCCTTCGCACGCTTGCGAGAAAGACTATTTAGGGGCCGGTCACTGGCGCGTGATCGACAGGCTAGGCGGGTAGGTTGGGCATCGACTGCCAAAAAGGTGTCGGGCTCACTGTGTGGCTATCTTACGCGAGAAGCTTGGCCGGGGTGTGGTTAAGGTCTGGTGGGTTGGTTTACCTAGGTCTTTCGACCTGGCTAAGATAGGATTAGCCAATGGTCAGCCTGGCTCTGATACCAAGTTTGTCAGGACCAGTTTTTTTCGGGATATTAATTTCCCAAAAGCGGACCTTGTGCTCACCAGCCCTAGGATTACTGTTAGCTGATGAGACACCGACTTGTTACAGAAACTCCAAGCAAACTACAAAATATGTAGTACAAGACCATTCTGGCCTATGGGTACAACAATTGGTTTCTAGTGGTTGATGGCGGAAGCGGTTTGCGGATCATCAGCGTCTATGGGACTCCATTTCCCACAGGAACAGCTGACCAGGATAACTCCTATCTTCGCGAGGCCGCTATCTCCATTGCATAGGTTCTGGGGCTGTCATCGCAACGTTCCTTTCCACGCAAGTAATCTGGCCAAGACAATAGCCAGGGACAAGCCAGTGAGTACTTTGAATGTACTCGCAAATATTAAGAACACAGGTATAATATAGCCATTGGTAATCCTGCTTTAAAATATACTATGATCACTTTGACAGTTATGAAATAAGGCTCATGATGCACGCAAGTAGATCATTTAAATAAAACATGAGTAAGCAATCAGGGTGTAGAAATGCAGAGCACCACATAAAGGATAATAATATGAAGCATGCCTCAGTCGGGCGTCTGAGTGACACCACATAAAAGGCTTATAAGTAGATAAAATAACAAGCATGGCACAGTCGGGCATCTGTGCGACACCACATAAAGGGCTTATAAGTAAATAAAATAACAAGCATTCCACAGTCGGGCGTCTGTGCGACACCACATAAAGGGCTTATATAACAATAATCACAGTGAGTACCCAGGAGGTAGAACCGTCCCAGGGATACTCAATAATTCAAATAACATAAATGGTTAGTCCATAATAATAATAATAATAATAATAATAATAATCATACGTCACAAGTTATGATCCATGTTCTGGTTTAGTAGTTTCTCCTCCGAAGACCGACACTAAGATCGACACTTGACCCATCCCAGACTGTAGTCCTTAACCATGGACACGGCTATTCAAATAGGTTTAATATCTCTGAAGAGGGTGTACTCTTTACCCACGAGTAACGGATTCCTTTAGTCCATCGGGACTAATTCCGTCTACGGTCTTTTAATTGAAAACACCCTAACCGCACACACCAGCCAAACTCACCGGTGTCTGGAATCACCCTTGACACCTGTTAAGCAAAACACTAAGTGGGGAGGCTACAACCTCGACTTAGCATGGGATCACAAAATTTATACCACGTGCAAACTAGGGGAGCTACCCCCTTCGGCTAAAACCGAAAACACCCATGCCCCCGGATCGGATGACTGGCATTAATCCAGGGCCATGGAACCCTCATCGCAGTCTCTCTATACGGTGTGTGCTAGGCAGGGGTTGACAACTTACTGAACCGTACCCTACCTACGGTAGGGACAAGTGGCAGCACGAAACAAGTATGGGGGTTACTGGAACAAGACTTGATCTACGGCCGACTCAGGAGGCTTAAGTATTTCCTGCATGATTAGCTCAAGGATAATATTTCACATCCATCAGACACAACCACCACTCATCATACCTCCCCCTGCCCCACCGGTCATAACCGTCTCGACGAGGGACAAGCTCGTGCCTACCCAAGACAGAGACTTCCTGGATCCTTCCCGGTAGGCATGAGAGGCATATGAGGGTGATTTCTATCACAAGTATGTCCATTGCCAATAGCAAAAAATTTCATCTTTGCACTCAAATTGTATGATCATATCGTCACAAACACATAACGGATACTCCGTGTCACGGTGGTGTTGTAACTGCATCAAACAACACACGATAATATTAGGCCTGAATTCAGAAATACTTGCCTTCAAGGTGTGGAGAGGTGAGGTGCCCTACAAAACTTTTGAAAGTTATATCTCCCTTCCAAATTCCTATTTTCAAAAATATTCCAATAACACATACTTCAAAAACAGTACAAAAAGTTGTCATAATTATTTTTGAAATAAATCTTAAAATAAACTAGGTGAAATTTGAGAGAGGTAGGAAAAAGAATCAATTCATTTGGAGTTTTATTTAAAAATACATAGCCAGACAAAGTTTCAGTCAAACTCTGGTTTAAAATAACATAGAAAAGAAAACGTTTCGATGAGAATACGCTTTCAAAGTAGGGGAGACGTACTTTTGGCTGTTTGCGTTTTCACTTAAAACACGCGGGCGGGGCTGGGTTGCTGACAGTGGGTCCAGGGGGCCCACTGGTCAGGTTTGACCAGTCCTCTCTCCCTCCTCTTCCTCTGCCCGAACGGAGGCGAGGCTCCGGCGATCAACGCCGGCGAAGGGCGGCTCCCCGCGGGCTCTAGAGGGTCAGGATAGATCCGCAAGGCCGAGGTAGTCCTCCCGGTGGCCGTTGGGTCAGCGGGGGTGGAGGGAATCGCTGGCGACGAGCTCCGCGACGGAGGAAGCTTCGGATGAAATTGGGGTTCTAGGTTGCGGTGGCTCAGGGTTGCGTTTGAGGGGTTGGGCAGCTCCGCGAGGTTGAGGGGAGTCGGGTGATGGCGCTAGATGGACGGGAGGGGCTCAGGTTGTGACGCACGGCACCGGAATGAGGCGGAGGCCGCACTGATCGGAGACGGGGAAGAAAGCTTCCCGCCGTCGATTGCTGGTCGTGGTACTCTAGAGAGGTGGCTTGAGGTCGCCTGAATGCTTAGTCGAGCTCGGGGTTCCCTTTTATAGGCGGCCAAGGTCAGTTCTGCGGCGGCCGTGGATAAGCTCGTCGGCGACCGTCATTCTATAGGGGCAGGGCGATGTGGTGGCGACGAGCGCTAGCGGACGCGTTTGCGGATGAGATCGAGCTGTCCCAGGGGCAGCTGGCACGCTGGGGAGGCTCGGGCGGTGCTGCCATGGCCGGGGCCTCCTGTGGTCGGCCACTAGTTGCCACGGTCGACCTGACGGCGGCGCTGTGGAGATCTAGGGGCAGCTCTGCGGCGAGGGAGGGGTCGGGTGCGTCGACTGGGAGAGGGGAAGGGCCAGAACGGGCGCGGGGCGTTGGCAGTGGGATGCGGCGGCTCGGTGCACGCGCGTGCAAAATGTGCGCTCTGGGCGCGCCCAAAGCACGCACGGCAGGTGTTCGGTGAAATGCCAAGTCATGCCAGGGGACTCCAATCCACAAGAGGTTAAGCAGGGAGGGGCTATAGGTTAGGGCAAAGCTATGGGACATGCTGGTTAGGCAAGGCAAGCAAGTCCAGTGTGCAAACTAAAAACCATGCCAAAACTGGCCATGCACACCAGGTGTTTGAAAAAATGCGAAGGGCATCTAGGCAACTCTTGGGGTGGCCCAAATTTCCAGATCATAGTCTCTTTGGATGAATAAGAGGGTGGTGAAGTTAGTTTGCCAAAAGCTCAAACTTGTTAGTGCAAGTTTTGCAAAACTCCAGTTTTGGACAGAAGGAAAAAGGCATGATTTCATGAACCAAAAGTGCTCCAATGAGTCCAACCTCCTGTACTTAAGGGTTTTGTAGCATGGGCTATAAGTAGGAAAAGGAATCATAGCTAAAAGGGCAAGTTAAAAGGTGGTTGCTGTACAAATCACCATGCTGGACCAGAATGAAAAAGAGGTTGATTCACTCAAATTTTTCAAAGAACATCAATGGGTTTTTGCATAAAGTTGCATAATATACTCCTATGAGTATCCCAAAATTTTGGTGGAGGCTAGAAAGAAATATTTAAATGGGTTGTAGTGCAAAATTGCCCACTGGACCAGATTTGAAAAATTGGCGTAGAGCTAAAAATATTAAATGAATGGAATATATTTTTGCATAAAAGTGATTTAAAAACATCACATGACATCTCCAAATTTTGGTGAAAATTTTAAATAAATTTATCAAGTGGTTGTAGTTCAAAAAGAGCTCCAAAACTAATGAAAAATCATTTTAAGGAATAAAGCTCAGAGAGAAATGCTTGTGCAAACAAATTCCACTGATAATAGGAATGCTTTCTTGAGAGGGTAAACAAGTCCAATAATATATTTGAAAGGTTGTCACTAGGGGTAAAACTCCATAATAACCAAGAAAGAATGGTTCTGAAATCAATGGAAAACCCAGAAAATGAAAGTTTGAATTTCCTGGCAGAATTTTAGTTAATAAAACAAGGACAAAATTTTGGGGTGTCACAGAGCGTGTGTGAAGAAGTACACCCCTGCAGGGTTATCATGATATATTCGAATAGCCGTGTCCTCATGGATTTCTTGGATGCTTACGTCGTACATAGACAACTTAAAGTGGATACTCTAAAATGCTCAAGACAAGTGTGAGTGCTATGGATGGCCTTCTCGTGGAGAGACGGGGATGAATCCATAGTAGTGTATTGATGTGGTGATTAGTGGACTCGTTTGCGCTGCCTCACCTCAAAGAAGTTTCTCGTTGTCGTAGAACAGGTTAGCCACTGAGTCAAAGCTGGCTTGCTGCAACTAAACCCCACATTACCTTCTTGATACAAATGCATGTATGATAGGACCTGATGTAAGTCTTGCTCAGTACCTTTGTACTCACGTTTGCTTTATTTATGTTTTGCAGGTGAGACATCTGTCTCACTAGTAGTACCGCTTGGACTTCGATGAGTAGCTTGTTACCTCAGCTATGATCTTGTACCCTTGGGAGGGACTTGTAGATAGTCAGGCTTCTCAGCCTTTTCCTTTTGTAGTTGTATGTGCTCAGACATGTAATGCTTCCATTGCTTGTATGCTCTGAATGATGGGTCATGTGACCCCTGTTTGTATTTAATGCTATGTGGCTCTTCTGGGCCTTTATCTATATGAGTTTGTGTTATGTTGTGATGCCATGTTGTACAACACATACTTGCATGTTATGCGTATGTGTGACGTGTATTGCTATGCGTGGGATCCGACTACCTAGTTGTTTATCCTTGGTAGCCTCTCTTATGGGGAAATGTAGTCTGTTAGTCTGGTGATTCCACCGAGCCATGGTAGTCCGCTACAGCCCGGTTTACCCAGAGTCCTGCTAGCCCAGCACTACTGCTCCGGAACACTTAGACTGGCCGGCATGTGATTCACTTTGTTCCAGTGTCTGTCCCTTCGGGGAAATGTCACGCGGTGACATCCGGAGTCCTGTCTAGCCTGCTACAGCCCGGGTTCCTGGAGTCCTGTTAGCCTAGTTGCTAAAGCCCGGATTCACACGCTGCTGACCGACATGCTCGATGTTGTTTCATGTATGCCTGTCCCTATAAGTTAGTGCCACTTTGGGTTCACGACTAGTCATGTCGGCTCGGGTTCTCTGTCATATGGATGCTAGCGACACTATCATATACGTGAGCCAAAAGGCGCAAACGGTCCCGGGCCATGGTAAGGAGACACCCATGGGAATACCGTGCGTGAGGCCGCAAAGTGATATGAGGTGTTACATGCTGGATCAGTGTGACTTAGAATCGGGGTCCCGACATCATCGTTTATGTGAATTATGCAACGCCATCTTGTTTAGCCAGGCATCATATATGTGAATTTTCCAATGCCATCCTGCTTAGCCAGTCATCTTATATGTAAATTATATCAGGCCATCCTTTTTTTCGTTACATATTACATTTGTCAACAATGTTAGTACATTCAACTGCTCTTCGTGTGCATCAGCCATTTGACACGGTGATGGCAAATTCTGGAGTGAAAACAAGGTCTTCAGAGTAGACTATGCTATCTGACGAAGCGCATATCTCACTGGTTAGGGATATCTCCTTAGAGGGGGATTCAGAGACAGATGATCAATCCTATCCCCCCCCAAGGTGTATGCTCTAACGTGGTAGGGTTATGTTGCTCATATCATGCGTATGGTGTCTCGCATTGCTATGTCATTTGATTAGTTTAGACATGCTTTGTGTGAATGCCACCTGTCTAGTGTCTAATTACCATATATGTGAATTATGCATTGCCATATTGTTGCAAGACGTTATATATGTGAATTATAGAATGCTATCTTGTTGCAAAGGCATTATATATGTGAATTATGCAATGCCATGCTGTTTAGCCAATCATCATGTATGTGAATTATATCATGCTATCATTTTTTTGTATTACGTGTTCCATTTGTCGACAACGTTTGTATATTCAACTACACTTCCTGTGCATCAGCCATTTGAAGCAGTGATGCAAGTATATGGAGTGAAAACAAGGTATTCAGAGCAGACAATGCTACCTACTGAAGCAGACATCTTGCTGGTTACAGAAACCTGCTTAACTGGTTTGCTGTTGTAACCTGCTCTATGTTGATTTCAGTTTCAATTGAATAAACAGTTATGTTCTCATGTCATGCACATTACAAGTGTTGTTATTGCTCCATAGTTACCCACACTTATATTCTGTCTATTCTGCTTTGTCTTGAACAAATATTATTTGAACTGTGTCTCTATCTTGATTTGGCAACAAAAACTAGAATGATATACACCATAAAGTGACCATGGTACATAGATATATGTTTGTTTCATGTTGTTATCATGTCCACTTTACTCCTGAACTCATTTACCAAAATGAGTTTCATATACAACATGGTAAACATGTGATGTGTCTGCTTGTTTCTCTTTTAGAATGCGGACAAAATATTGGAGAACAGTACCACGTTATCCAATGGAAAAGGAAGTAATGCAGATAAGGTTCAAGATAGTGAGACATCCCTGTTGGTCTCCAAGAAAGCTGATAAAAACTATCTTGACGACAGTGAGGGAACCCAAAAGTCCTGTCTTGATGTAGTGTTCGAGTTACTGGCACTACTTCTGGAACAAGCTCTTCGAACTCGCTGCCTGAATCAGTTCGTCTTCTTGAGTCTCAACTTCAAGTTGAAAGACATCGACCAGATGTGCTACGACAGGAAGCTGAAGGACTGAGGAAGTCCCTGCAGAACTCAGATGCATATTTTCTGGTGCAACAGCAAGCGCTGGAGGATTTAAGCGCCAAACAAGAGAAAGTTAGTAAGCTTGCTAAGCATCTTGCCAGCATTATGGGTACCCAGGATATTGTTTCTTGAGATCTTCTGAAGTGGTTTCAGTTCTGGATTTGTTTTGCTGCGCCGTTTATTTGCGCTGGTCGCCAACTTTGACAACCAGTGTATATGATATGCTGCTTTGTTCCCTATATTTACACTGATGGTGAACTTTGATGCCCAGTGGATGTAATATGTGTAATAGCCGTGATAGCCTAGCATTAGTTGCTTGCTTATTTATTTCCTTGTTGTCTTGTTTATTTGTTTGCTTGTAGTCATTGCAGTTCTTTTTCCGCGGTTAGCTAGTGGATGCAATAACCTATTTTTTTAAACTAGGCCACAATAACCATGGGCTAATATTTACTGTAGTGACACTGGGCCTCCTACTGGCCATAGAAACGGTGGGCCTTCTATGGGCCGTAGAAACAATGGGCCTTCTACGGGCCGTAGAAACAATGGGCCTTCTGCGGGTTGTATCATCAATGGGCCTTATATGGGTCGTATGATCGATTGGCCAAACATGGGCTAAACATACCGCATTATGGCCGTAAACGGGCTAGAGTTGGAATCTTCCGTTCATGGGCCGACCATAACGGGCCATCGTTAATAGGCCATATTTGATGACGCTATGAAAACGACCCAGCGTATTAACGGACCACAAACGGGCCAACTGTAACCACGGGCTGAATTTGGCCCACAAGCAGAAAATGACAGTAACGCGCCGTAAGTAAACGAATGTTGGAAATGAGCCCAAGAATAAATGGGCTCTGAGAAGGCCGAAAGATAACATGGGCTGGAAACGGCCCAACGGAATAACGGGCCGTTAATGGGTATAAAGTGATACACTGTTCATTATGGGCCAGTTTCACCACGGGCCGTTAATGGGTGTAAAGTGATACACTGTTCATTACAGGCCAGTTTCACCATGGGCCGTTAATAGGCCAAGAGTTACATAGGGCCTCATATGGGCCAAAAGACGTCATGGGCCAGAAGTGAAAACGGGCTAGAATCATATTGGGTGGCCCAGATGACGCTACTGGGCCTAATTCGGATAGGGCGTAACGGGCCTTGGGTCAGCGGGCTATAAATGGGCTATATGCGAATAGGCCGTTAACAGGCTTTACATGGGTCGGCCCGCCACCTTTTGACCAAGTCAAACGGGCCGGCCTTTTCACAGGAATGGGCCTCTGTTGGGCCGTGCCACGTGTCGACGTATCATAGGCGCCTTCTATCCAATGAGTGGATGACATCTATCCCAACAATGAGCCAACACGTGTTTCCTCCAGCCAATGATGATTTTACACCTGGAAAATCCCCATTGGTCGGTGCTGTTAACGGGTTATCGGATCCAAAACCCGACCTGATAGCTTAACGGTGTTCCATTACGGTGGATGCCACATGTCGGTCACCCTTGACGAAAGCACCTTTGTGACGCGGGATTTATCATCATGGAAGTGGACACTTCCATGATGATAATTTTGGTAATCTCATGGAACACTTCTACGATAGTACAGGTGTGACTATCTTGATTCTGTCATAAAATCGTCATGGATGTATATGCATGACAAAAAATGCGACCTACTGTGACAAACACGTATCATCACGGAAGTGTATTTTTTTGTAGTGTGTAGAGATAAGTATTTCCTTCAGTTAAGAACCAAGGTTATCAATCCAGTAGGAGAACCACACAGAACCTTGTTAGCAGCACCTGCACACACAAAAGCAAATACTTGCACCCAATGCAAACAAGGGGGTTGTCAATCCCCTCGGCAGTTATTTGCAAGGATCAAATCTCGTAGTGGTAGGTAAATAGATAAATTGCAAAAAAAATAAATTAAACAAAAGTGTAGCAAGGTATGTTTCTGTTTTTATATATGACTAGCAAAAGAGCCCGTGCGTTGCAACGGAAGAAAAAAAATAACACATGCCTCTAACACTGTAACCACGACTCAAGACCCAATAGGTCGACGTCGTTTATTTCAACATTTCATCTTATCAGTGTTGCCGTTTATCCTTCTTCCCACCATCGTCGACGGACATGCATGGTTATATATGATTTCTTTCGTCTTCAATCTGATTTTACTGAGTTGTTTATTTTCAATCTGGATTGGCACTGGTACAAAAGAAAGACGGATCATGCACTGCTGATTAATGTTGTGTAAGCCCGACAATCGCGGTTGGTTTTCTCTTCTCTATTTCAAAGTTATAATCTTGTGAAGATTGGTTGCCTCTGCCTTTTTTTTTTGTCTCTGACTTGATGCTACAAATTGTGTATTGTTTTGCTCATAGTCCGTTGTATTTTGCACTTTGGTTGGAATACGAAATATCTGAAATGGTTGAATAGTGACTACTTTCACTGCCATGCACACAGTTCTGTTTTGGCCAAATTCCTTGGAGCGGGCAGTTTTGTTATTACTTTCCCTATGCTAATACCAATGTGATGTACATGTACTAACTTATGTGCATATTTTCAATGCACGGCGCTTGCTTAGACGGTTATAAGCAAAAAAAATAATACGTAAAGAGTAATTATGTAAGCGCCCTCTTACTCAACTCTGGCCGCTAATTAAGGCGCTAAATAAACTACGAAACCGGCGAGGAAAAAGGGGCCGATGCCATGCGTGGCTCCAGGATTCTTTTTTGATCTGGTGAAACTCGTCTTTGAGTAAAAAAAGAAAAGGAACTGCGGTCAACACGTGTGCACGCGAGCTTAACACGTTGGCTGGTCTAGAAAAAAACAAGCAGCCTCGGTGGCGCTCCTTCAGCCATGTATATGGACTCCTCGCTCGTAAGCCATTCATGTTGACAGCGGTTATCTTCCGCGTGGCTCGGCTCTTGCCGGTTATCCACTGCCGACCGCCCCCGAGGAGTTCCCGGTCTCCGTCGGCTGCGCCGGCCATGTCGCCGCCTGCAACACCTCGTTGCCTCTCCTTCTCCGTTCATTCTTTTCCCAAGTCCAGCCGCAGCCGCCGCCGGATCCGGTTGCCCTCGACCCAACGCAGGACGCCACAGCCCCTACAAGTCCAGCCGCCGCCGGATCCGGCTGAGTTTAGCTTTCTGGTCGGTGCAGCCACTAAAAAAGCATTCTACACAAAAAAATCCCCACCGAGAAGCTCTCAATTGCGTTGCTCTTCTTCCACATCTCCATTCCTCTAGCACAGAGCTGCTCTTCTTCTTCTTCCCTCTATCCATCCATCCAGCGAGCCCACGAACCCACATCGTCAGCGCTGCTCTCCTTCTCTTCTCTCTATCAGCGGCTGCTCTCCTTCCTCTTCTATCCGTTCTCCAGCCACACCAAACTCACGCACACCCGTGGCGGCTGCTTCGCGCTCGTCGCCCGGTTGCGGGGCGGCTGCATATCGTGTATGGGCTCGTGGTGGTCGGGCCGCGCGCACGGTGCTGGCTGGGCTTGTGGCAGAGGGTGCGGCAGCAGTGGCCTCGACCTTGGAGGCGCGGCAGTGGTGTGGCCCGGCCGCGCACACGGTTTTGGCTGGGCCTGTGGCGGAGGGCGCGGCAGCGGTGGTCTACTCAGGGTCGACGCAACAACGGTGGCCTGCTCAAGGTCGACCTTGGCGGCTGCTCGACGGGGCCGCGTGGATCTGCGTCGGGGCTCCGGGCTCCGGATCGGCGTGGTCGTGTCCAGCCCACCCTCCTCCGACTACGCCTTGCTGCGGGGCTGTGGGCCCAGATCTCGTCGGTGGACGCTTGGACTATTTTTTCTGAATCTTCACCTGGGCTCTCTTTTTTTCTTTAAGATTAGCCTAAATGGCAAATTAGCTGCAACCATTCTCCTCTGTAAGCTGGGCAGCTAGTGCTGCTATTTTTTTTATTCACGGTAGTGGTGGCAAAGAGGCGGAGGAGGTCCCGGCCAGGGGAGGCACATACGGCGGCGAAGAGAAGGGCCGCCGGGAGTGGGCACGCGTGAACCACTCGCAGTCGCCGGGGATCTGGAGGCTGGCCGGCGGAGATCGCCACCTCTGTTTTTTATCAGGCGGCGGAGGTGTTAAGGAAGAGGAAGACGGGATCGTGGGTTGAATTACTACAAATGCAGGGTCTTTTTTGTAAAAACAAAATGTTTTCTCAGATCCCCTTAAGAAGGGACTGCGGGTTGAATTCTTGAAAATAGAGGGGCTTTTTGCAAAAGTGACGACGACGTACGACCAGAAGCACTCCGTGCTTTATTAGTAGGGAAAGATAAAGGTAGACCGTGGGGGGCATAGTTTCCACTAGAGGCTTCTCTCACGATCACATAACATATAGTCGGTAATTAATAGAAAAGCGCATAGTTATGATGATATTCAAGGCAATGACTGATACGCCTCCAATGTATCTATTATTTTGTATTGTTCCATGTTATTGTAGTATCAATCTCAGATGTTTATTGTGCAATTATATATCATTTTTTGACCAACCTATTAACCTAGTGCCTAGTTCCAGTTGCCGTTTTTTGCTTGCTTTTTGGCTTTTCATAAAATCAATACCAACGGGGTCCAAATGCTACAAAACTTTCTGATGATTTTTTTTGGACCAGAAGGGACCCTAGAAGCTTCTGGAGGAGACCTGAGGAGTCACGACGGAGCGACAAGCATTGTTCATGAAATCGGTAAGTGTAGCTGCTCGGCCAGCTTAAGAGTAGTGATTAATTGGTGAATCAGCGTATTAACTGGATTAATCGATCAACCATTAATCCATAGGTTAAATAGGAATTGCCAACAAATATATAGTTTTTCTATGTATTACAATACTCTCATGCTCTCGGCTATGTAATAAGTAATATACCAAAATATGCTATTGTTTGGTCTAACTCTAGCTATTGTACAGCAAGAGGGGGATGGGGGTTACATGGGAAAAAGTTGTGCTTTGTTTGCCCAAAAGTTAACGGGTCAGCAGAGATTAATCGGCCTAACAAGTGACTAATCAATCTAATGGGCCAATAAATTTACCTCACCAGTTAACACAATGAATAGGTGTTGTTTGATTCGTTCACCCTATGAGTAGAGACTAACTAGCCCTTTAACTGATTAATCGGACGAATTCTTCAAAAGTGGCGACAAACCTGCTAGGCGTGCCCCAGGGGGACGTGCCCCCCAGGCTTGTGGACCCCTTGTGGTACCTCTTGACCTAGCTCCAGCTCTATAAATTCCCATATATTCCCCATAAATCAGGCAGCCACCCAAAAATACTTTTTCCGCCACCGCAACTTTCTGTTCTTCGAATATCCCATTTGGAGACCTTTTCTGGTACTTTACGGAAGGGGGAATCGATCATGTAGGGCCTCTACATCAACCTTGCCGTCCATCCAATGATGTGTGAGTAGTTTACCACATACCTATGGGTCCATAGCTAGTAGCTAGATGGCATCTTCTCTCTCTATGATCTTCAATACAATGTTCTCCTAGATGTTCTTGGAGATCTATTTGATGTAATCCTTTTTTGATGTGTGTTTATTCGGAACCGATGAATTGTGGGTTTATAATTATTCATGAATATTATTTGAGTCTTCTCTCAACTCTTTTATGCATGATTGTTATAGCTTTGTATTTCTCCCTGATATATCCGTTTGGATTGGCCAACTAGATTGATTTATGTTGTAATGGGATAGGTCCTTTGTGATGGGTTTGATCTTGTGTTGCTCAATCCTAGTTACAAAAAGGGACATGACATATACTTCTATGATTGACATTAATGATAAAAAGATGGGGTTTATTCATATTAATTGGGTTTACTTTTTCTATATCATGTCATCTTGCTTAACGCGTTACTGTGTTCTTTATGAACGTAATACTCTAGATGCATGCTGGATAGCGGTTGATGTGTGGAGTAATAGTAGTAAATGCAGGCAGGACTCTGTCTACTTGTCTCGGACATGACGCTTATATACATAATCATTGCCTTGAATATTGTCATAACTATGCGCTTTTCTATCAATTGCCCAACAGTAATTTGTTTACCCACCGTAAGCTATGTTCAAGAGAGAAGCCTCTAGTGAAAATTATGGCCCCCGGGTTTGTCTTTACCATATATTAAAATCCAAAAATACCTTTCTGCAATTTATTTACTTTTATGTTTTTTTCTTATCTATCTATCACTACTGGATTTGATCCTAGCAATTAACCGCCAAGGGATTGACAACCCCTTGTTTGTGTTGGGTGCAAGTATTTGTTACTTTGTGTGTAGGTGTTGTTCATCAGGTCGCGTGGTTCTTCTACTAGATTGATAACCTTGGTTCTTAACTGAGGGAAATACTTATCTCTAGTGTACAACATCATTCTCTCATCTTCGGGGAAATCCCAATGCAGCTCACAAGTCGTAGGAAGAATTTCTAGCACCGTTGCCAGGGAGACGTCATTTACTTTCATTTGTCATTTGCCTCTCATTTTCATCTCACCCACTTCTAAAACATTTTTACAAAAATATGAAAATACTTTCCATTTTTCTTTTTTGCTTGTTTGCTTGCTTGATGTTGCTATCATGTTTGAATTTGTTATCAAAAAAGTGAAGAGGGTTAAACCCCTAAGGTTTAAATTCCTCAATCTGGATGCTAAAACTTTTGTAACAGGGAGTGGGAACTGTCACGCCCAATATGCGACTCTATCCTAAAGGAATTCGAAGGTCCCATGAAGGATAGAACCGCATATTGACACGCTTTTGCAAGGTGAATATCATTACATCGTACCATTACATAATAGTTGCAGATACATACAAAGGCATACAAATGCCGCATGAATACATCAAACATCATACATGAGAACAACATCCGACTATGGATGAAACACAAACAGAAACTTAGACAACATCCACCCTGCTAACCCAGGCAGCCGACTAGGAACCTAACCCAAGATCGACGAAGAAGAAGATGAATTTCAAGACAAGTAAACATCGCTCTCACTTCAGGATCATCGCATTACCTGCACCAGCAACTGTTGTTGTAGTAAACTATGAGCCACGAGGACTCAGCAATTCCATTACCATGGGTTTCAAAACTAGCAAAGCTTAATGGGTATGGAAAGGATAAGTGGTGCGGTTGCAGCAAGCGACTAAGCATTGTATGGTGGCTAACTTACGAGTACATGAGTAAGATGAGAAACTACGCACATGGTCACAAACTAGTAATGATCAAGAAGTGGTCCTGAACTACTTACGTTCAAACATAACCCAACCGTGTTCTCTTCTCAAATGCACCTGAAAAGAGACAGTCATGGTTACGCACGCGGTTGGTGTATTTTCAATGAGTTTAGTCCAAGTCCACTACAACCGGATATTAACAAATTCCCATCTGCCACATAACTGCGAGCACGGCTCTCAAAAGTTTAAACCCTGCAGGGATGTTCCAAGTGAGCCCATGACAAGCTCACGATCTGCAGAGACAATCCTCCATCGCGGGACCCTTCGATCAGACTTAGAATCCCGATGCACAAGACATGTTGACAATGGTAAAACAAAACCAGAAGACCACCCAGTTTGTCTATACCCTGATAGGAGCCGCGCGTATCTCGTTCTCAGGACAACACCGTCTATGCTAAGTGGACGGTAGCCAAAATACCATCGAGTTGCCTCGAGGCGGCACCGTCGGCTGCTAGGTAGGTGGACCATCACTCATGAGGAGCACTAGCCCGTGGGTTGATTAAGAGACCTCGTGTGCTGGTGGGTCCCTATGCAAGTTTTAGTTGTTATTAGGCAAATGGTAAAACCATTGTTGGGCCTTGTTGGAAGAGTTTTATTCAAAGCGAACTGTCAAGAGGGGCCCATAAACCCTCACCGTGTTAGGGACGCAAAATCAAGGAACATAACGCCGGTATGACGGAAACTAAGGCGGCAAGAGTGGACCAAAACACCAGGCAAAAGGCCGAGCCTTCCACCCTTTACCAAGTATATAGATGCGTTAATTAAATAAGAGATATTGTGATATCCCATGATATCCATGTCCCAACATGGAACAACCTGCAACTGCATCTACAACTAGCAACGCTATAAGAGGGGCTGAGCAAAGAGGTAACATAGCCAAACAACGATCTGCTAGGATGGTGGAAAAGGTTAGAGGCATTCATGGCAATTTTGGAGGCTTGATGAACAACTGATAGTTAGCGTGACATAGCGATAGCATCGAGACAACTAGCATAGCAAAGATAGTAGTGATATCCAATGTCACGGTCATCTTGCCTGAAATCCCACTAGGAAGAAGAACGAGTCCATGAAGAAGATGAACCCATGTAGTCGAACGAATCTTCACGATCGCAACGAAACAGGAACTAGCGAGAAGAAGCAGAACCGGAAAGAAGCAAACAACATGGCAAACACAGAACACATAACAAGGCATGATGCTTATCCAAGTATGATGCGACAAGGCTACATGATGCTACTCATGGCAAGAGATGAAGCATACAAGACCACACATCAAAGCAAGTTTAAATGAGGCCGGAAACAACATACAATAACTTCGGTAAGTCCTCATATGCAAATTTCGAAATTGGTCCAGCTCTGAATAACACATTATGTTGAAGTTGGTAAACAGCAAGTTAAAGTGCACCAAGATGATCTACATGGCTTTCTAGTCAAGTTACACATAAATTTTGTTTAATTCGGAGCTATGGCCTAGAAGATATGAGCAAAACAAGTTAAACATGGCATTGATGCCAAAGCAAGCAAAACAACATCACAAACACTCCAAAACAAGGATGCAACAAGGTAACATGAAACTACATGCAAAACAAAGAAAGTTTCATATAGAGCATGCTCCAAAGGGAGCCACGGTTCAACACATGTTTCGAACACAATCTGCCCAAAACAGCAACTAAGCACTTTGCAATCAAGGAAACAATATGCTACAGGAAACATATGGGCACAAACATGACATGCACTTAAAGTACAGATTACATGCTTCAATTAACATCAAGGTTCTAGTTCATAGGCATCAATATTAAACCAACATGATCAATGCAACAAGCCACTTTATATCACAGATTATGACTTGGTGAAAAACAGGGCATACAAGTGAGCAGAAATAACATGTTGACATGTTGGAGGCAAGAAACAATAATGCTACAGTGCAACATCATAGCAAACAAAAGCATGGCATCATGGTATAGGTTAAACATGGAAAAACATGGTAACTAAGGATCTCCATACAACCTCTAGATCAATGGCATTCATCAAGACAAAATTGCAAGTCATAAAAGATTCTCAGACTTAGTGAAAAACAGAGTAAGGCTGAAAATAGATGCATGATGCATACTTTGAGACAACATAAGTATACGATACACGAACATATCATGGCATCGAAGGGCATGGCAAGCATTTAAAGGTAGGGAACTACAAAACATGAACACTGAGCTACTTCTAGAAATCACTAGAACATGCTGAAAACATCATGACAAGGATGCAAATGATAACAGATTCACACACTTAGAGAAATTACTGGACATGGCAAAAAGAGCGACAAGTAGACATGTTTGAAAGCTTGGTTAACTCAACATATAGCATATCATGGCAGGTGAAAGTAACCAACAGCAAGAAGGCATATTTGTACAACTACTCATGGCAAGAACATGGTCATAGGATGCATAGATAACTAGCTATTCACATGGCAAGAATGAACTTACTGTTAATAGACTGACAGTAACATTATTTAGCAAATTTAGAGCACGGTGATGACAAGATACAGCAGGCCATAATTGCACACAAGAGCATGGATGGATATATCATAACAAGATCTACAAAACATCCTTGCTGACCATCTCCAGTTAATGCATGGATTCACTTTCTGACCATCTTCATTTAACTGATTTCTTTGCTCTGCCAACTAACAGGTGGGACCTAGAAACCAGGTGTCAATTTAACCAGTCAACAAAGTGCCACGTCGACTATGTGGCCGGTCAGTAGGGTGCAATATAGTGCTCTACGATGAGCTAGTGATCGTATAATCACCGCAAAACTATATAGTAACTATAAAGAGCGTATTGTTACATACGTTGACCGCCAGTGTATTTTTATCATTTCAAATTATGCCATATTAACCGGAAAGGACGCAATATGGAATAGTACAGCTTTGATGTGTCCTGTCAACTCGCCGAACAAGGAGAAGCTTGCTTACTATGCCCTCTCCCTTGCCCACGTCTGTGGTGTCTCACATGACGAGGAGAGGGTTTTGACTATAGCGCCCTCTCCCTCTCCCTCGCCCTCGCGGTGGACGTGCAGTAGTTCAATCGGTGTCAGATTGCCAGAAGCATATTGTACTGTAGTATCATCATTGTTGGACCTTCCGAAGAGGCGACAAGCCAAGTGCAAGGTTCACATTAGTACGAACTGTTGAACCTCTCGAAGAGGCAAAGAGCCAAGCGCAAGGTTTTATAGGAGTTGTCGTCCTAGTAGGAGTACTACAACTATAGCGAACTATGCTACTGTATGATGCCGCCACATCACCTATATCCACAGCTGTGCCACCTTTTTTTCTCAAAGAGCGTGTTGGAGCCCGTGCAAGAACCACACTGTCGGCGTTCTGGGAACGGGGGTCCCCAAACTTGCCTGCCTGCGGCCCGCTATGTGGCTAAGCCAGCAGGCCGTATGGCCCATCTTCATCAACAAGGCATCCAAGACCCTCGTGAGGGGCCAAGCCTCGTGAGGCAGACAACGCAAGACCTCCTCTAGAGTGGCCTAGTCAGGCAGGCTCGAGGAGCGGAGATATCAAGGCGAGGCAAACCTCACGAGGCTCTTGTGATGTGAGCCATGACGATCAACGCCAGGCGGGCGCCAACACGCGCAGCGTCCTTGTTTCCTCTTTGGTGCTAGGGAGACCAGCACAGGCGAGGAGTACCGAGGCATCAGGCAAAGGTTGCCATTATGTGCAACAAGACCAAGACCTGATGGACGGCAAGACGGAGGTCATCGTGGAGCCCAAGACGGCGTCACCACTAGAGCCTTTGGCAGGCGAAGACCACTTTTGTCAGGATGGCTTGTACTAGTTGTCCCCCTTCAAATTAGCCTTCTGTTGTTGGCTCCCTTCCCACTCTATATTTGGGAAGAGGACCAGGGCCTCTATAAATAGGACTAGCCACCACCATAGCTAGGGGATGGACCTCATCTCGGATAGAGAGCCTAAAGATCATCCCCACACGCACAAGTTAGACAAGCACAAGAACACCTCAACCTCAGGAGGTTGTTCTTCCCCTTTGTATTGTTCATAATCAGCCCAAGAGGCAATCCACCACCACCACAATGGAGTAGGGTATTACAACACAATGGTGGCCCGAACCAGTATAAACCTCGTGTCTTTCTGTGTTGCGAGTTCATCGAGTTCGTCCGCGAGATCTTAGCGAGCTAGGGCATAGATCGGTGGGAGGAAAAGACTTCACGCGCACCCCAGTGTTCGAACCTTAAGGGTTTGCTAGAACCCCACATCCGACATTTGGTGCGCCAGGTAGGGGTGCGCCGTAGATTCCCTTCCATCAGTTCGTCACTCCGTCGCCCCATTGTCTCCATGGCGGACGCTCGCTGTACTCGAGCTGAGCGTCGGGCTGCCCTCACCGCCCGTGTTGCTCAGACGGCCCCCATCAGCGGGCCACCTCATCGTTCTCCGTCTCCCACCGCCAACGCTGCCACCGGCCCGGTGGGGAATGAGCAGCAAGCGTCTTTGCTGCATCCTTCGGTACGGCAGGACGGCCGCACCGCCGCTCCATCGCTGACCCCGACCGGTTCTTCGTCCCATGCATGCCACGCTCCCATGGAGGCGCGGGCCGCGCTCCTCGCCGCAAACGAGCTCCTACGCTACCGCCCAGTCGATGACCTCTATGAGGAGTGGCTTGACCGCATCGCCGAGCTCGTCCGCGCCGCAGGGGGCTCCCCGGCGTCGTCCCTCTCTCGGCCTCACCCTCAGCCAGCCACCGGCGACGAGGCCTGAGGCGCGCCTCCACCACCCTAGCCCAAGGACGGTGCCTTGGCACCAAGGCATGTGGCCCAGCGGTGCGATCCTCCATGTCCGGTGCCTGTGCGCGAAGAGAGAAGCTGCCAAGAAATCCCTCGGCCGCGAGGAGCTGCACCCGTGCTCCCCGCACCGCCTTGTCAAGACCGCGCGCTGCCCGCGGTGACGCCACGCGGACCTCATCAAGACCAAGCTCCACCTCCGAAGCGGGCTCCAATAACTACGGCCGACTGTCGCGCCTTCACCCCCGAGCTATGTAGCGTCGCCTGGCCAGGCAAGTTCAAGCTGGATCTGCCTCCTCGCTATGACAGCACCGCCGACCCCGCGGAGTTATTGCAGCTCTAGAAGCTGAGAATCGAAGCAGCCAACGGTGACGAGAAAGTCATGGCAAACTGGTTTCCCATGGCTCTCAAGGACGGGGCCCACTCCTGGCTCCTGAACCTGCAGCACGGCTCGATCTCCTCCTGGGACGAGATGCGCGACCGCTTCGTCGCCAACTTCCAGGGCACTCGCGACCACCCGCCGGCCGCGGGCGACCTGCGCCGCATGAAGCAACAGCCAGGGGAGACCCTCCAGAAGTACATCCAGTGCTTCAATAACACCCGCCTCAAGATCCCCAAGGTCACGGATGAGGCCATCATCTCCGCGTTCTCCGACGGTGTCCGTGACGTCAAGATGAAGGAAGAGCTCGCTATCCACGAGGAGCTCTGCACATCTCAGGAGCTATTCAACCTGGTGACCAAGTGCGCGAGAGTTGAGGAGGGGCGCCTTTCCCTCCTTGAGTTGCTAGTCATAGGCGCAGAGGATAAGAAAGCCAAGGCCAAGGACGTGAAGCGCAAGGAAGCAGCGGTGCTAGCGGCGGAGCCCGACACCAAACGGGGCAGAGATCAGCCCGAGTCATCCAAGAACAGCCGACCATTCTGCGCCTTCCACAACCTGAACACCCACAACACAAGCGACTGCCAAGAGCTCCGAGCCCTACGCGAGGGACGCTACGGTCGATGCCCCGAGCGCAGCGACCAGGGCTTCAGCCGCGGAGGAGGACGTGGAGGCGGATGCTGGGACGACCGTGGCCCACGCCAGGAATGGTGCGACAGGCCTCGTGAGGACCTCTGGCAGGACCATGCTCGTGAGGGGCCCTGGAGTGACCAGCCTCGTGAGGATCGCCCCCAAGGCAACGCCGGTCTTCCCCTGCCGTCGCCACCAAGAAGGAACGACGATCATCATCAGGATGAGGGGGCTGGGGGCTTCCAGGAGCCGCGTGCAATCGCCTGCATCTTGGGCGGCGCCCAGGCCCTAGCCTCTCAGCACATCTTCAAACGGATCGCTCGCGAGGTCAACGCGGCGCTCCCCAAGCTTGAGGTCGTGCGCCCTCTCAAGTGGTCCCAGTGCACCATCACTTTCGACTCGGCAGATCAGCTCAAGTGCGCGGCCACCGCCGACGTCCTCTTGATGTTGTGTTCCACAGTCATCAGCAATGTGCAGGTTACCAAGACCCTCATCTACGGCAGTGCAGGGCTCAACGTCATGTCCGTCGACACATTTGACAACCTCCAAGTGCCATACAAGCAGCTCCAGCCTACCAAACATTTATCAGGAGTGACCGACGGCTCCACCACACCTATAGGGCAGGTCCGCCTGCCTATCACCTTCGGCACACGGGACAACTACCGCACCAAGCTCATCGACTTCGATGTCGTGCACATCCGTCTGCCGTACAACGCCATCCTCGGGTATCCGGCCCTGGCAAAGTTCATGGTGGTCACCAACCATGGCTACAACGTCCTAAAGATTCCTGGAAGCGGCGCGGTCATCAAGGTCCCATGTGAATAAAGGGATGCGGTGTGCTCCCTCGAGCGTGACTTCCAAGCTACAGCAATCGATGCCCCCAACAACAAAAGTGAGGGCCCTCCAGAGGCCATCCTAAGAAGAAGTAGTTGCGCCACGCAGGACCTCAGGAGGATGGCGTCGCCGCAGGAGCCTCGTCGGGATCAGCATCCGTCCCAGAAGCGCCTCCCTCCATCGCATAGGAAGGCGCGCCTGGCACCCACCTCGGGCAGGGCTCGGGGGCTCTCTTCTAGAGGGCCTCAGGCCTTGCCAACCTCACGAGGGAGGCGCTTGGGCACCACTTGGAGGCATGCTACGCGGCACGTTTTCTTCAGGAGAACATAGGGCAAGGGGTGCCCACCACTAAGGAGTTCATCACCAAGACCACACAGGAACTGCAAGACGCAAGAGCCATGCGCGGCGACAGCCGCTCACAGGGCGCAGCTCACCACCCAGGCGAGGGTGCTGAGCTGCGCGTCTGCATCGACATCCCAGGGCTCAATAGGGCCACGTCTCAGGAGCGCTTCTGGCCTTCGCGTGTGGGTCGTTGCGAGGGCCCGCCACACAACTACGTTCGCATGTCGTTCGGCATGCCAAGCGTGGTGTCGGCCTATCAGCGCAACATGCGGCGTGACCTAGCGGCTCAAGAGGCCAGGTACCGCGTCGTCCTGGAGGGAATGGAGACGGTCTTCAAGGAGCCTCCTAAGCCCCCAGAGCCTCCCGAGGCTCAGGGCTCCGGTGGCTCATGAGGAGTCCTTTCTTTGATGCATGCCTTCAGCTGCAATAACTCTACTTCATCTACACAACTAGGTGACATCTTCCAAGCTTGTTTAAGCTGGGAGCGCCCCTTGGGCTGCATTAATCCCAGGCCGCGTGGGTCCGTCCCTGCGGCATGTATCCCTTTTGCTCATGTCTTTAGCATACCTTGCTGGGGGCGCCCCTTGGGCTGCATCATCCCCAAGCCGCTCGGGCTGAACCCAGTGACATGTATCTTCCTGCATTTCCCAAGCTGATTTGCCTTCCCTGCTTAACCTGCCTACGGTTATCACCTGCTCGATTGCCACCCGCCACGGGCGCATTCACCCCGTGCAATCCACTTGCGTGTTAAAAGGGGGGCTCCTGAGAATCGCGACTCAGGAGCTCTTACTGGCTCTCCAGCCCTCACCCACTGGCCTTGACCACGGCATCGCGACCTGGCATACCAGCGGCAGCTGAGCTCGCTCGGGGGCCGAGACCTGAGGACGTAGAGTCACCGCACCTGACCGCCATGCAGGAACACACAGTCACCAAGACTCAAGACCAGGTGCAACCCGCCTTGAGGTAGGGCCTCGTGAGTCCCGCGCTAGCTCACGAGTGCCCAGATACACCTCGTAGCCCTACTGTGCAAGCCACGTGTCAGGGCGGGGCTGTACACGCCCCGGGGGCTCCTCCCAGAGGGGGGCGCCCATCCCATGCACAAGTGGAAGCACCATGCTCCGCGCTGGGCGTCGACACTGCCGAGGAGCGGCTATGCCCGTGCACAAGCGGAAGGACTATGCTCTGCGCTGGTGATAAATAACTGAGGGCGGCCCCACGGTCGTACCAACCTCAGGGAGCCCAGAGCTCAGCGTTCGGCCTCACCGCAACGCCTCCCCTCAGGATAGCCGAGCGAGGGGGCTGAGCACAGGGGCTGCGGTCGGGCCACACCCAAGCGCACGCCACCCAACCAGGTCTCCCGGACCTGGGCGTCACGCCCCCCTCCCGAGGCCTCGGCGAGGGCAAGTATGGAAATTGTTTGCACGTCAAGGGGGACTCCTGAGCATCGCGACTCAGGAGCCTAATTGGTCACGTAGCCCCTCACTCCTTGGTCCATCCTGGTCTCTGGTCGGCCCAATGGCGGTTGAGGTATGCGCGGGGCCGGGCCCTGCCGATGTAGAACATCAGTCTATCCTCGTGAATTCTCCCTATAAGTTGTTTGCGCGTCAAGGGGGACTCCTGAGCATCACGATTCAGGAGCCTAACTGGTCACATAGCCCCTCACTCCTTTGTCCTTCCTGGTTTCTGGTCGGCCCAATGGCGGTTGAGGTATGTGTGGGGCCGGGCTCTGCTGACGCAGAACGCAAAGCAAATAGGAAGGAAATCACAAAATCTCAAAGCAAATATTACAAACATATTGTCCTCACACATTGTCCTCGCGATATCAAATGAAAAGTCTAAACGCCTCCCCGAGGCTTAATGCATGTCGCAGGAACGAAACAGGAGAGTAGCCGGAGGTCACCCCTGGACGCTGCCATCACCAGCGGAAGGCGCTACATCGTGAGCAACATTGTCTTCGCCTTCACCACCAGCTGCAGGATCGGCGACATCGCCGGACAGAGGAGCGGAGACAAAGCCGCGAAACTTCTTCAGCAAGGCCTCCACCTGACCTTGCAAGGCTGCGTGACAACCTCGTATTGGTCTTCAGCCACATGCTCCAGCAGCTCATCAAGACAAGCGTTGGGTCACGAAGGTGCAGGTGGCTGAAGACGCGAGTCAATGCAGTTGAAGACAAGACGCGAGCTTCCGCCTCCGCCATAGGACCGACGCCATCAACGACTTCCTCGAGCGCCTGCACCAAGAGAGGAAGCAGCCGGGCGGGGCCGTCCTCGTCGGCGGCTAGCAACCTCTCCAGGCCATGCTCGTAGAGTATCTTCGGTGCCTTGCGAGACCTCTTCTCGAGATCGGCAAAGGCCGCATGGTCTTCGGTCAGGACTCGCGCCTTGCAGTCCAGGAGCAGGGGCAAGTCAATGGCTGGAGTCTGTGGCCAGTGGTACCACCGCCATACACGGGGTTCAGTTTCAGAATTTACTTTGAGTATGATGGACCGTCTCTGATGGATGGTGTGTCACAAGAGCACAACCTGGTGAACAATCTGTCTGATGTTTGGTCTGAATTTTCCTAAGTGGATGAGTTGGCTGACAATTTCATCAATGGTGTTCCCTCTGCGGCTCATGCCTTTGTCAGAGCTGGAGGCTATGTTTCTGCTATGCTCTTTGTTACTGACAGTGATCTGCTCTCGTGGATGTGGGGTATGTTAAAGGGGATCTATACCCGAGCTATATTACCTGTTGAGCTCCCCAGAACAGCTAGCTTTCCTCTCAACCCTTTCACTGTTATTCAGTCTCAACTAGATCGTGTGTGCATGGCTCTGCTCGCCTAAGTGCGGCCAGAAACTGATGTTTCTGGGCGCATCTTCTGTTCAGTTTTTCAGGTGGGTAATGTGACTCTTTTGTATGCCTTGTTCAAAGATTCTACCTCTGAGCTGCCAGTGCTCGAAGCCTCAATGCCGGTCCCCACTGTGAGTTTGGAGGTGCCTGTATCTGTGGATCATGTTGCAGGCCCAATCGGGCGTATGATGCTCAAGGAGCCAGCCAATGTGGACACTGTTCTCCTTCGTCATAGTGCACGCACAAACAAATACGATGGGTTCAAGGTGCTCCACTTTCTGACAAGAGACTGCCAACTTCCAAGGTCAAGCCTAGGAAAGATCCTTCTCTTATTGGCCCCTCCAC
The DNA here is from genome assembly GCF_018294505.1 of Triticum aestivum. NCBI lineage: Eukaryota > Viridiplantae > Streptophyta > Magnoliopsida > Poales > Poaceae > Triticum > Triticum aestivum. The sequence goes on along the minus strand of NC_057797.1, from coordinate 289,173,229 downwards.
TGCTGGCACATCTAATGCTAGGAGGAATGACAAGGTATCTGATATTGTCCCACCTCCTACTTCTATCCATGCTATTCAGTCCATTGGGACTAATATGTGTGGTGTTCATCTGAGCCAGTTGAGTGCAGACAAGTTTCTTGCTACTCAAGGTGGGCAGAAGAGTGTTGCTGGTGATCCGGATGCAGCTTAAGGCGTGGAAAGTTCTATGCTAGAATGTCCGGGGGATCAACTCCGACAAGAAGCTTTTGGCGCTGTGTAATGCTATCAGTAGTAGTGGATGTTCAGTTATTTGTCTGCAAGAAACTAAGCGTGCTACTTTTGATCTAGCTTTTGTTAAACTCTTCTGTCCCAAAAAAATTGATAAGTTTGATTTTGTGCCCTCTCAGGGGGCTTCTGGTGGTCTAATTGTGCTATGGGATAGCTCTGTTTTCTCTGGCAGTTTGTTTTGCTCTGAATTTTTTGCATTGGGCATTCAGTTAACTTCTGTGCAAACAGGCAAGTCTTGGAAAGTTGTTAATGTTTATGGACCTTGCGCTGAGTCAGGTAGATCTACTTTCACATCATGGTTGTTTGATCTGGATATACCTGATGATGAGGACTGGTTAATCTATGGGGATTTCAACTACATTAGAGCGCCAGATAATCACAATAAGCCAGGAGGGGATGTTAATGATATTCTCACGTTTAATGATTTCGTTCATTCTCAGGCTCTGGTTGAGTTACCAATCAAGGGGAGGCAATACACGTGGAGCAATATGCAGACAGATCCACTGCTCGAACAAATTGATTGGTTCTTCACTCGTCCAATTGGACTACTAACTATCCTAACACCAAAGTGGGTCCCGTTCCCAAACCAGTGTCTGATCATACTCCTTGTATGATTTTGATTGAATCCTCGGTCCCTAAGAGTAAGGTGTTTAGGTTTGAAAACTTCTGGATTTCTCATCCAGGTTTTTTTGAGCTGGTGCGGTCCACCTGGGAGAAACATTGCTTTGCACCGAACTCGGCTCAACTTTTGTGCAAGAAATTTAAGAACTTAAGGTACACTCTTAAGCGTTGGAGTAAACAGATCTCTTGGCTGAATCTGTGTATTGATAATTCCAACTGGGGTCTTCTGGAACTTGACAATATCAAAGACAAAAGATCCCTCACAGTACCGGAAGCAAACTTCAGAGAAATTCTCAAAAACCATCTAGTTACCCTCCTTGACTATAAACGATAATATTTGAAACAAAGGTACACGGTCCGATGGTTTTCTTGCGGAGGTGACAACACCAAATTTTTTCATTCTGCGGCTTCAGAAAGATATCGCAAGAATTCCATAGCTTCGCTAAAACTTCAGGATGGCACGGTAGTAACAGATCATCTGGGTAAAGCCAAAGAGTTGTTCAGTACCTACAGGGAGAGATTGGGCAAGAAATGGGAGTACGAAATGAAGTTTGATCTGTCTAGAATCATTAAAAAGGTGGAGGGTCTTAAGGAGCTAACCACGCCTTTCACACACGAGGAGATTGACAGAGTTGTTAGAGAGATGCCATCGGATAGAGCGCCTGGCCCGGATGGCTTCAACGGTTGTTTTCTGAAATCATGTTGGCACATTATCAAACACGTTTTCTATAGATTATGCAACGATTTATATAATGGTGTCATTGATCTTCGGAGTCTGAACTCGGGCTTCATAACTCTCATCCCAAAAACCCAGTCGCCAGAGACCGCTAATGATTTCAGGCCCATCACGTTGCTCAATTGCTGTCTGAAACTAATAACTAAGTTGCTGGCTAACCGTTTGCAGAAACTAGTGCTCAAGATCATTCATCGGAATCAATACGGTTTTCTGAAAGGAAGATCGATTCAGGACTGTCTGGCCTGGGCGTTTGAATACATCCACCAATGCCAGTCATCGGGAAGAGCCTGTTGTATCCTGAAACTCGACTTCGCAAAGGCTTTCGATACCATCCAGCACGAACCAATGATTGAGATAAAGCAGCATATGGGCTTCAATGAGAAGTGGTTAGGATGGATCAAATGCATCTTCTCTTCTGGTAGCTCTTCGGTGTTGCTTAGTGGAACCCCAGGGAAACAGTTTGATTGTCTTTGTGGGGTCCGGCAGGGAGATCCTTTGTCGCCATTGATCTTTGTTCTCACAGCGGACCTTTTACAGTCAGCGATCAATGAGGCCAGTCAGAATGGATTGCTACAGCTACCTCTCCCCACTACCGACAGTAATTACCCTATAATTCAGTATGCTGACGACATGATCATTGTGTTCCCGGCCTCTATCTCGCAAGCGCAAGTTCTGAAATCTATCCTGGTTGACTACGCGAAGTCGGTGGGCCTAGAAATAAACTTTCACAAGTCGACTCTAGTCCACATCAATTCTCATCCGGTGTTGGCGGGGAAAATTGCTACAATTTTTGGCTGCTCTATTGGCAACATGCCATTCACGTACTTGGGCCTGCCCATGGGCACCACGCGCCCTAGTGTGACTAACCTGATGCCACTAGTCTCCTCTGTTCAGAGAAAGGTGCCTGCTGCAGCCTCGCTTCTAGACTATGGCTCCAAGCTAACGCTGCTCAACTCTGTGGTCACCTCTTTGGCTATTTATGCCATGTGTTCCATCAATATAAACCCAAAAATCATTGAGCACCTTGATAAACTGCGTAGATCATGTCTTTGGGTGAGGAAGTCCGACGATGGGGTTAAGGGCGGCTCATTGGCAGCCTGGGATATGGTGTGCTAACGCAAAAGTAAGGGAGGTCTCGGGATCATTGATCTTAAGACCCAAAACCAGGGGCTGTTATTGAAACAACTTCACAAGTTTTATAACAAACATGATGTTCCATGGGTCAATTTGGTTTGGGATACCTACTATGTGGGTAAAATACTGCATGCTTCTGACCCATGTTCATCCTTCTGGTGGAGAGATCTCATGTCAATATCTAATATATACAGAGGGGTCACCTAATCAGAGGTGTTTGCTGGAGATACGATCCTGTTCTGGAAAGACAATTGGAATACAGATATTTTTCAAGACAAATACCCAAGAGCATTTTCCTTTGCTAGAGATCCAGACATATCTGTGAGGCATCTCATGTCTTCTGAGAGACTGGGAGAGGTGTTCCACTTGCCTCTATCTTTGGAGGCTAAGAATGAGGTGGTTGAAATGCAGTCAGAAACCCTTGAAATCTCAATGACTGGTGACAAGGATGTGTGGTGTTGTGTTTGGGGGGATGGAGACTTTCGATCTTCCAAATACTATGCCCACTATTTTAATCAGATACAAGTTGATGAGATCTTTGGCTGGATATGGAAAACCAAGTGCACAATGCAATGGAAGGTATTCTTGTGGCTGTTGTTGGCTGACAGATTGAACACCAGGAATATGCTTCGGAGAAGGCATTTTAGAATCCATAATGACAACTATACCTTCCTTCTCTGCAACCACCCGCCCGAGGAAGACATTTTTCATCTCTTCTTCACTTGCCCTTTCAGTCAGAGATGCTGGGCTGCATTGGGGATACATTGGCCAAATGACACTGGTTGGATTAAAATGGTGCATGAGGGCAAGAACAGGTGGGCAAGGCCGATGTTTTTAGAATTTTTTGCAGTGGCTGCATATGGGATCTGGAAGGAGAGGAATGATAAGCACTTCAGAGGGATTCAACCTTCTTTTGTTTCTTGGAGGAACAGATTCAAGAAGGACTTTGCTATGCTGGTTAATAGATCAAAGTAGGAGCAAGGCCCTTATATTCTTTCAATAGACAACTTGCTTTGATTTTCTGTTTTGTTTGGTT